>NC_059212.1:42591395-42891395 GCF_020615455.1 Coregonus clupeaformis | reverse complement strand
GAGTGGGTCTAGTGTTTCTGGAATAATGGTGTTGATGTGAGCCATGACCAGCCTTTCAAAGCACTTCATGGCTACAGACGTCAGTGCTACGGGTCGGTAGTCATTTAGGCAGGTTACCTTAGTGTTCTTGGGCACAGAGACTATGGTGGTCTGCTTGAAACATGTTGGTATTACAGACTCAGACAGGGAGAGGTTGAAAATGTCAGCGAAGACACTTGCCAGTTGGTCAGCACATGCTCGGAGTACACGTCCTGGTAATCCGTCTGGCCCTGCTGCCTTGTGAATGTTGACCTGTTTAAAGGTCTTACTCACATCGGCTACGGAGAGCGTGATCACACAGTCATCCGGAACAGCTGATGCTCTCATGCATGTTTCAGTGTTACTTGCCTCGAAGCGAGCATAGAAGTAATTTAGCTCGTCTGGTAGGCTCGTGTCACTGGGCAGCTCGCGGCTGTGCTTCCCTTTGTAGTCTGTAATAGTTTTCAAGCCCTGCCACATCCGACGAGCGTCAGAGCCGGTGTAGTATGATTCAATCTTAGTCCTGTATTGACTCTTTGCCTGTTTGATGGTTCGTCGGAGGGCATAGCAGGATTTCTTATATAGCAGATTTCTTATAAGCGTCCGGGTTAGAGTCCCGCTCCTTGAAAGTGGCAGCTCTACCCTTTAGCTCAGTGCGGATGTTGACTAAAATGTAAATGTATGTACGTACAGTCACTGTAGGGACGACGTCATCGATGCACTTATTGATTCAGCCACGACTCAGTGAAACATAAGATATTACAGTTTTTAATGTCCCGTTGGTAGGATATACATGCTTGTAGTTCGTCCACTTTATTATCAAGCGATTGTAAATTGGCCAATAGTATCGATGGCAAAGGCAGATTAGCCACTCGTCGCCGGCTTCTTACCAAGCACCCCGATCTCCTTCCGCGATATCTCCTTTTATTTCTACTGTGAATGACGGGGATGAGGGCCCAGTCGGGTGTCTGGAGCAAATCCCTCTTGTCCGTCTCATTAAAGAAAAATTATTTGTCCAGTTCAAGGTGAGTAATCGCTGTTCTGATATCCAGAAGCTCTTTTCGGTCATAAGAGACGGTAGCAGAACATTATGTACAAAATAAGTTACAAACAATGCAAAAAAACACACAAAATATTACGGTTGGTTAAGAGTCCATAAAACGGCAGCCATCCCCTCCAGCGCCATCTGTATTCCCAGTCAATTCAATAAAAATAGAATTTAAAAAATAATGACGGGGGGCAGTTTGGAAAAACTCATCCTGTGTGAATCCTCCTCTGGAATAATGCACATGCTTGGATAATAATTACAAAACCAACCTCTAATATAATATAATATGCCATTTAGCAGACGCTTTTATCCAAAGCGTCTTACTGTCATGTGTGCATAAATTTTTACATACGGGTGGTCCCGGGGATCGAACCCACTACCCTGGCGTTACAAGCACCGTGCTCTACCAGCTGAGCTACAGAGGACCTCTCTAGTGGTATAAATAGGGCTATAACATGGGATATGTTTATCAGAAAAGAGTGCGCAGCATCATCCCATGGGATCTGTCAAGGCAGCACACAGCACAAATATAACTGAAATATTATAGTTCCTACACATCACCTTCTATATTTAAACAAAATAGTCATTTTATAGAACGCAAATGTAGTCTTCCTAGTAGGACTGCAATAATGAGATGGTGTGTCTGTGTGCGCATCCGTTTCAGTGTGCACGAGTTGACTCCTACGACTCCAACCACAGAAGTCGGAGTCGAGCAAAAGTCGACTCATTTCGACTCCAATCACAAGAGTCGGAGTTGACTCCGAAAATACTGGAGTCGTGCACCACTAGCAGTGGAAGCGTTGCTGAGCGGGGAGAGTGAACGGCGCCAACATCCCACAATGCAACTCATACCACAGGGGTAAATTGCGCCTGCGTCCTGTGCGCCTCCTCTTTGGACCTACGTCTCCTGAACTACAATGGTGAGACGAACATGTCCCCTTCCTAATCCACACCCATCTAACTAATCTAAAGCGAATACTGGTAGAACAATTTATCTGATGGCCGGTTATATAATTCGCTCCACAAGTTATTGCAGATATTTTTGAGAACGAATGGCCAAAATACATGTTTTTAGTGTTCGCATACCTGGTAGTCATAGAAATGGCCGCACAGTACGTGCATGGTTAAAATGGGGTCCCGTTAGCAAGCTAGTTACAAGTATGTGTTTGTGGTTTTTGTAACGTTATCTGCAGCAGTCACGAACCATGCTTGGTTATGTCAATAGCTACAGTAGTTGAACTATCTGTAAAGGCTAGTTACTTGCCACAGTGTGTGTCCTCGCCGGAGTAGACTGAGGTCATCAGTGGCTTGTTAACGTTAGCTAATGTTTGCACAAATGTAACTGTATTCCCGAGCGTGGTTGTAGAGCATTCTCTATCTAGATATATCCACCATGTTATCTATATGCCAAGAAATCAAAGTCCTAGTTAGCTGGCTAGTGCATGGTTAGTTATATGTGGGTAGTTGGCTTGCCAAGTTGTGTAATGTTTGAGAAAATGCTGGTGAGGTCATTGCCTTACTAGTATTAAGGGGATTATATTAAGTTGGCCTGGGTAGCCGTAGTTTGCACCGGGTGAAAAGGGATTGAGTTGGCCTGGGTAGCCGTAGTTTGCACCGGGTGAAAAGGGATTGAGTTGGCCTGGGTAGCCGTAGTTTGCACCGGGTGAAAAGGGATTGAGTTGGCCTGGGTAGCCGTAGTTTGCACCGGGTGAAAAGGGATTGAGTTGGCCTGGGTAGCCGTAGTTTGCACCGGGTGAAAAGGGATTGAGTTGGCCTGGGTAGCCGTAGTTTGCACCGGGTGAAAAGGGATTGAGTTGGCCTGGGTAGCCGTAGTTTGCACCGGGTGAAAAGGGATTGAGTTGGCCTGGGTAGCCGTAGTTTGCACCGGGTGAAAAGGGATTGAGTTGGCCTGGGTAGCCGTAGTTTGCACCGGGTGAAAAGGGATTGAGTTGGCCTGGGTAGCCGTAGTTTGCACCGGGTGAAAAGGGATTGAGTTGGCCTGGGTAGCCGTAGTTTGCACCAGGTGAAAAGGGATTGAGTTGGCCTGGGTAGCCGTAGTTTGCACCGGGTGAAAAGGGATTGAGTTGGCCTGGGTAGCCGTAGTTTGCACCGGGTGAAAAGGGATTGAGTTGGCCTGGGTAGCCGTAGTTTGCACCGGGTGAAAAGGGATTGAGTTGGCCTGGGTAGCCGTAGTTTGCACCGGGTGAAAAGGGATTGCATTCGTTTTGGAAGCGAGCTGTCTCTCGGGCATGTCCCATTCTGGCGGATGGCGAAGTCTGCTCAAAACAAGTGATGTAGGTTAGCACGTAGCTTCATGAGTAGCATTATGTATTTTCACATGCAAAGTTGATTGCTTTTGATAAAAACGCATTGTTTGCCTTTCTAGTTTGAATGATGGATCATGCTGCCTTGTTGACAACAACCGAGCTGTGCAGATTGTAGTTAGATTTGAGTGGGGTGCTCCGGCTTCGCCCGGTCACCATGACAGGTCATAGGCTGGTTGAACCCCGGCTATTTTAATATAACACTGCCAGTGTTCGCTAAGTGTTTGTCCTCAGCGCCACTGTTGAGGTATTTCCCACCATAAAGGCTAACGCCGTAAGATGGGGGTTTGAGTATTAATTTTGTATGAAGTGTTGTAACTTTGGTGTCTCCCTCTTCCTCAGGCCAAGCGCACCAAGAAGGTGGGGATCGTGGGTAAATATGGCACGCGTTACGGCGCGTCGCTCAGGAAGATGGTGAAGAAGATTGAGATCAGCCAGCACGCAAAGTACACCTGCTCCTTCTGTGGCAAGGTACTGCCCCCCCCCCCAGTCGCCAAATACATGATACACACCTCTCACACATGGACGGCAACATGTTTTGTTCCTGATGTCTATTAATGCACCGATGCGTCAATCTAAGTAACAATTTTGAGAGAGAAAAATCCCCATCAAATCCGTCAGTTTAAACTGGAGATGTTAGGGTCAGGACTGGTCTGAAGGTAAAGAATAAGGGCTTTCATATGTTTCCAAAAACAAATATTTCCTGAGCATTCTTATCTCTTAGATATAGGACACACTTCAAAACATTATTCAATATTCATCTTTTTTTTTTTGTGATACCTTTAAAGGGGTCCTAAAAAATTTAATCAAACAGCAAAATGATCTGTGGTATGACCATCGTACAACAATATCATGTTAGCTTAGTAGAACCCCCCCCCCTAAACGGCTTAGACTGTTAGACGTTACTAACGGTACAGGACTGACGTTACTAACGGTACAGGACTGACGTTACTAACGGTACAGGACTGACGTTACTAACGGTACAGGACTGACGTTACTAACGGTACAGGACTGACGTTACTAACGGTACAGGACTGACGTTACTAACGGTACAGGACTGACGTTACTAACGGTACAGGACTGAACAGGACTGACGTTACTAACGGTACAGGACTGACGTTACTAACGGTACAGGACTGACGTTACTAACGGTACAGGACTGACGTTACTAACGGTACAGGACTGACGTTACTAACGGTACAGGACTGACGTTACTAACGGTACAGGACTGACGTTACTAACGGTACAGGACTGACGTTACTAACGGTACAGGACTGTCGTTACTGACAGGACGGACGTTACTAACGGTACAGGACTGACGTTACTGACAGGACGGACGTTACTAACGGTACAGGACGGACGTTACTGACAGGACGGACGTTACTAACGGTACAGGACGGACGTTACTAGCGGTACAGGACGGACGTTACTAACGGTACAGGACTGACGTTACTGACAGGACGGACGTTACTAACGGTACAGGACGGACGTTACTAACGGTACAGGACTGACGTTACTGACAGGACAGGACAGACGTTACTAACGGTACAGGACTGACGTTACTAACGGTACAGGACGGACGTTACTGACAGGACAGGACGGACGTTACTGACAGGACGGACGTTACTGACAGGACAGGACGGACGTTACTGACAGGACAGGACGGACGTTACTGACAGGACAGGACGGACGTTACTGACAGGACAGGACGGACGTTACTGACAGGACAGGACGGACGTTACTGACAGGACAGGACGGACGTTACTGACAGGACAGGACGGACGTTACTGACAGGACAGGACGTTACTGACAGGACGGACGTTACTAACGGTACAGGGCGGACGTTACTAACGGTACAGGACGGACGTTACTGACAGGACAGGACGGACGTTACTAACGGTACTTGTGTTTATTCGTCAGACTAAGATGAAGAGGAGGGCTGTTGGTATCTGGCACTGTGGGTCCTGCATGAAGACTGTTGCTGGAGGCGCCTGGACATACAAGTAAGTATCTCAGTTTGAGGATGGAGACATAGAACTGTGTATCTGGACTGTGGGTGGGGGCCTTCTCCATCTATCCCCTGGTTGAATCTCCCCCTCCGATGATACTAGGGGTCTGTAATCACGTTTCCATCCACAGTCTTTTTGAGTCAAGTCATACATATAAAAAAAATCTCGACACCTGTGATGGAAACCGGAAGTTTCAGTACAATTTTATAAATGCGACATTATTTGTTCGTTCCACACGGTGGGATATTTTTCTGTCTGTAAAATTAATTATGCGCCAAATGGCAGTTTGCCAAATATTGATATAATAACCATCATATTGAAGTGAACTTGGAGGCACGCGATGATATGGTGTGTGTTCCTCCCACTACGACTCAGGAAACCATGCAGTTGATTAGGATACAGATTAAATAAATTATGATTGACTTCACAGGGTGGTGAAAGGGCACGGTGAGGAGCTTGATGCTCCTTTCCAATAAATATCCAGGGTCTTATTCTGGTGACATGATGATCAATGCTTAACTGCTGTTTAACAAATAAAAAATATTCTCGCTTTTATCCGTAATTTCATGTAGACTACTCAACCCGCACTATCTGCAAGCTGTTGGCTGGAGCGCATGTGCCAAAGACCAGAGATTTGCTATTTAACGCAAGTTTTATGAAAAAATGCAATGGAAACACATTGAACTCCAGATGTTTATTCGGTACATCAAAATGAAACAGTAAATTGTGAGCACTACGTCAGCACGCGCTGACTTTTATCCACAAGAAGTCTGTTGGGTGGAAACACTGGTGGGGAAATTCACTTATTTTTTCTTTATGCGGATTCTAGAATATGCGCATAAACCTATCGCCAATTGGATGGGAATTATGTTTTTCTAAATTCTTAAAAATTAATAAATGAGAAACTGACATTTCTTAAGTATTCAACCCCTTATTGCAAGCCTACATAAGTTCAGGAGTAACTTGCATAACAAGTCACAAGTTGCATGGACACTGTGTGCAATAATAGTGTTTAACATGATTTTTGAATGACTTCCTCATCTCTGTACCTCACACATACAATTATCTGTAATGTCCCTCAGTCGAGCAGTGAATTTCAAACACAGATTCAACCACAAAGACCAGGGAGGTTTTCCAATGCCTCGCAAAGAAGGGCACCTATTGGTAGATGGGTAAAAAAAACATTGAATATCCCTTTGAGCACGGTGAAGTTATTAATTACACTTTGGATGGTGTATCAATACACCTAGTCACTACAAAGATACAGGCGTCCTTCCTAACCCAGTTGCCGGAGAGGAAGGAAACCGATCAGGGATTTCACCATGAGGCCAATGGTGACTTTAAAACAGAGTTTAATGGCTGTGATGGGAGGGAACAGAGGATGGATCAACATTGTAGTTACTCCACAGTACTAACCTCATTGAGAGTAAAAATAATAAAATATTCAAACATTCATCCTGTTTGCAACAAGGCAATAGAGTAATACTGCAAAAAAAAATCTGAATACAAAGTGCTCTGTTTGGGGCACAGAGTAATAATATATAATAATAATAATAATAATATTAGAGAGTACCACTCTCCATATGTTCAGGCAGTGGTGGCTGCATCATGTTATGGATGTGCTTGTAATTCTTATGGACTGGGGAGTTTTTCAGGATAAAAAATTAACTAAGCACAGGCAAAATCCTAGAGGAAGAATTCACCTTTCAGCAGGACAATAACCTAAAATACAAGGCCAAATCTACACCGGAGTTGCTATTAGCAGCAGATTTAAGTCAATTATGGCGAGACCTGAGAATGGTTGTCTAGCAATGATCAACAACCAATTTGACAGCTTGATTTGTCCTAGGAAGGATGTGCCTGTAGTCTGTAATCACATGGGGCTTTGAGTTGTCCTAGTTTTATCTGATCTGGGTTGACTGCAATCCGTAGCCCGCTGGTTTACCAGACAGACTAGCCCAGCACTAGGCTTAATCTGTGTCCGGGAAACTGCCCGGCCCTTGGTGTCTTGTGACTCCTGTGCTTTTCTGTTCAGTATGTTTCCACTGTATGTGCTAAACCATTGTTCCCCTTTGGTGTTCGGTCTCTGTGTTCCAGCACGACGTCTGCAGTCACAGTGAAGTCGGCCATCAGGAGACTGAAGGAGCTGAAAGACCAGTAGAGGGGGACCAGACCGTCACCTGTTGTGTACAGTTTCTGAGCTGGACGCTGTGTCGAACATCTACCACAATAAAAAGCAGTCTAGAGCGGAACACCCGAGTCTCTCTCTTATACTAGTTGTGTTGCTGTTACTAGTTGTGTTGCTGTTACTAGTTGTGTTGCTGTTACTAGTTGTAACTTACAGTACTTGTTGCCCGCCACCTTAGCGGCGTGTCTGAACGTTACCTCCTACAGTCCCGCTAACGGACGTCCAAACCACTTTTAAAATATTGTTTGAGCTCCAGACTTCTGGGTTGTTCCATTGGATTTCATTTCTTCTGTACGATTAACAAGCTGTTAAATCTGATCCTAAAGAATACAGTGGAAACATTCCTGAAAAATGGTAAAACACTTTAATTGTGAGGCTAAATATAAGGGCTGGACATGAAGGTAAAGTGTGATAAATTGATGGGGTCTTGGGACTGATGGTTACAGCGCATTCGGAAAGTATTCAGACCCCTTGACCTTTTCCGCATTTTGTTAAGTTACAGCCTTATTCTAACATGGATTAAAAATAAACAATCTACCCATTACCCCATAATGACAAAGCAAAAACTGGTTAGAAATGTTTGCACATTTATTAAACTGAAATATCACATTTACATAAGTATTCAGACCCTTTAAATCAAATCAAATTTTATTGGTCATGTGCGCCGAATACAACAGGTGCAGACATTACAGTGAAATGCTTACTTACAGCCCTTAACCAACAGTGCATTTATTAACAAAAAAAGTAAAAATAAAACAACAACAACAAAAGTGTTGAGAAAAAAAAGAGCAGAAGTAAAATTAAATAACAGTAGGGAGGCTATATATACAGGGGGGTACCGGTGCAGAGTCAATGTGCGGGGGCACCGGCTAGTTGAGGTAATATGTACATGTGGGTAGAGTTAAAGTGACTATGCATAAATAATTAACAGAGTAGCAGCAGCGTAAAAATATGGGATGGGGGGGCAGTGCAAATAGTCCGGGTAGCCATGATTAGCTGTTCAGGAGTCTTATGGCTTGGGGGTAGAAGCTGTTGAGAAGTCTTTTGGACCTAGACTTGGCGCTCCGGTACAGCTTGCCGTGCGGTAGCAGAGAGAACAGTCTATGACTAGGGTGGCTGGAGTCTTTGACAATTTTGAGGGTCTTTGTTGAACCACCTTTGACAGCGATTACAGCCTCGAATTTAAAAAATATGCCATTTAGCAGACGCTTTTATCCAAAGCGACTTAGTCATGCGTGCATACATTTGTTTTACGTATGGGTGGTCCCGGGGATCGAACCCACTACCCTGACATTACAAGCGCCGTGCTCTACCAGTTGAGCTACAGAGGACCAAATACAGGCAAGTTCCTCCCATTCTTCTCTGCAGATCTTCTCGAGCTCTGTCAGGATGGATGGGGAGCGTCGCTGCACAACTATTTTCAGGTCTCCAGAGATGTTCGATCGGGTTCAAGTCCGGGCTCTGTGCCGAAGTCACTCCTGCGTTGTCTTCGCTGTGTGCTTAAGGTTGTTGTCCTGTTGGAAGGTGAGCCTTCACCCCAGTCTGAGGTCCTGAGCGCTCTGGAGCAAGTTTTCATCAAGGATCTCTCTACTTTGCTCTGTTCATCTTTCCCTCGATCCTGACTAGTCTCCCAGTCCCTGCAGCTGGAAAACATCCCCACAGCATGATGCTGCCACCACCATGCTTCACCGTAGGGATGGTGCCAGGTTTCCTCCAGACGTGACGCTTGGCATTCAGGCCAAATAGTTCGATCTTGGTTTCATCAGACCAGAGAATCTTGTTTCTCATGGTCAGAGTCCTTTAGGTGCTTTTTTTGCAAACTCCAAGCGGGCTGTCATGTGCCTTTTACTGAGGAGTGGCTTCCGTCTGGCCACTCTAAAATTGAGGCCTGATTGGTGGAGTGCTGCAGAGATGGTTGTCCTTCTGGAAGGTTCTCCCATCTCCACAGAGGAACTCTAGAGCTCTGTCAGAGTGACCATCGGGTTCTTGGTCACCTCCCTGACCAAGGCCCTTCTCCCCCTATTGCTCAGTTTGGCCGGGCGGCCAGCTCTAGGAAGAGTCTTGGTGGTTCCAAACTTCTTCCATTTAAGAATGATTGAGTCCACTGTGTTCTTGGGGACCTTCAATGCTGCAGAAATTGTTTGGTACCCTTCCCCAGATCTGTGCCTCGACACAATCCTGTCTCGGAGCTCTACGGACAATTCCTTCGACCTCATGACTTGGTTTTTGTTCTGACGTGGACTGTGAACTGTGGGACCTTATATAGACAGGTGTGTGCCTTTCCAAATCATGTCCAATCAATTGAATTTACCACAGGGTGGACACCAATCAAGTTGTAGAAACATCAATGATGATCATTGGAAACAGGATGCACCTGAGCTCGATTTCGAGTCTCATAGCAAAGGGTCTGTGTACTTGTGTAAATAAGTTATTTGTTTTTGCTATTTAATTTTTTCCCCAAACTTTCCTAAAACTGTTTTCGCTTTGTCAGTATGGGGTATTGTGTGTAAATTGATGAGGATTTAAAAATATATCTATCCATTTTAGAATAAGGCTGTAACAAAATGTGGGAAAAAGTCAAGTGGTCTGAATACTTTCCGAATGTTGTGCAAAGAGGGTTGGAGTAAATGTTCACTGACTGGTTCTCAGGGGTCTGATCTGCAAAGAGGGTTGGAGTAAATGTTCACTGACTGGTTCTCAGGGGTCTGATCTGCAAAGAGGGTTGGAGTAAATGTTCACTGACTGGTTCTCAGGGGTCTGATCTGCATAGAGGGTTGGAGTAAATGCTCAGACATTTCTAGATTAATGTGCAACACTGAACACATGCTGCTCTCAACCATAGTTCAATGTGCTGCTTGGCTTGTGCACTCAACTCCGTAGACAGTGGATTACCCATTCGTTTTGAGGCACAAGGAAAGCCTAAAGGCTGTATTGTAGGTAGTTTACAACTGCAGTAAAGGATACTTCTCACAACACTTAGAGACAATGTTGTAGGATCTATCATAGGGGGTGTGTTGTAACTGAAGGACTTCAGTTGGCTTTAACACCCGCTGAATCCAGGAGAGGGCGCCCGAAAATACGACAGATCACGTGACCAGCACCGAGTAGCAAGAAGAAACATGGCCGTCTCCAGTGTGTTCAAAGCGGGGCTGTTCAACCACAAAGTGGCGGTGGTAACGGGAGGAGGCACCGGCATCGGCAAAGCCATCTCCAACGAGCTGCTGCAGCTGGGTAGGTGGTGTGTTGTGTTCAGACGGATCGATTACTCTGTGTGTGCGCGTTTAGACACCGGCAGAGTCTCTAGCTAGGTTATAGCAGCACTGAGTGAACTTTACCCTAGATACACTGATCTCTGTTCAAAAGCCAATATTAAATTGGCATGGCGTTTTAGTAGCTACTACATGTGTGAATACCATTTGGCAGTAAAGGTTAGTACTCACACGATATATAATATTGGGGGGGTCCGTAATAAATACAAATATTCATGTTTTGTTTACAAATCTAGCTGAGAGGTTTCTGAAGGTGTAGTTGGGTGTATTTCTGTACTCAACTCAAAGGTACATGATCACTATGGCCAAATGTGGGGGTCCTCTGTCTCAGGCTGTAACGTGGTGATCTCCAGTAGGAAGGTGGAGCGGTTGGAGGCTGCAGCTGAGGAGCTGAGGCTGAGGATACCTCAGTCTAGCCCTGCCTCCGTCACCCCTATAGCCTGTAACATACGCAACGAGGAGGAGGTCGGTCTACACACACTCATCCTGTAACTTCCACGTTGAGGAAGGGGTACACACACTAACCTGCGGTGTGTCAAAGTAAACCTTTTCTGTGTATGTAGGTGAAGTCTCTGGTCTTGTCAGTGTTGCAGCAGTATGGCCGTATAGACTACCTGGTAAATAACGGCGGAGGCCAGTTCAGCTGCCCAGCAGAACACACCTCATCTAAGGGATGGAAGGCTGTCATAGACACCAACCTCACTGGAACCTTCCAGTGCTGCAAGGAAGGTAGGCGTGTGTGTGTGTGTGTGTGTGTGTGTGTGTGTGTGTGTGTGTGTGTGTGTGTGTGTGTGTGTGTGTGTGTGTGTGTGTGTGTGCTGTGTGTGTGTATGTGTATGTGTGTGATGTGTGTGTGTGTGTGTGTGTGTAACGTGATGTGTGTGTGTGTGTGTGTGTAACGTGATGTGTGTGTGTAATGTGATGTGTGTTTTTTTCCTAGTGTATGCTGCATGGATGAAGGAGAATGGAGGAGTGATCGTCAACATCATCGCTGATATGTGGAAAGGCTTCCCAGGCATGGCGTGAGTCTCTCTCTCTCTCTCCCAGACACACAATGACCTATCTCTATTTCTCTCTGACTCACACTCTGACAATAATTAATCTGATAAGAGACACTACCTACCTACCACCAACTCTACACACTACCTACCTACCACCAACTCTACCTACCACCAACTCCCTACCTACCACCAACTCTACCTACCACCAACTCTACACACTACCTACCTACCACCAACTCCCTACCTACCACCAACTCCCTACCTACCTACCTACCTACCACCAACTCTACACACTACCTACCTACCACCAACTCCCTACCTACCTACCTACCACCAACTCTACCTACCTAGCACCAACTCTACCTACCACCAACTCCCTACCTACCTACCTACCACCAACTCAACCTACCACCAACTCCCTACCTACCTACCTACCTACCTACCTACCTACCTACCTACCACCAACTCTACCTACCTACCTACCACCAACTCTACCTACCTACCTACCACCAACTCTACCTACCTACCTACCACCAACTCTACCTACCTACCACCAACTCTACCTACCTACCACCAACTCTACCTACCACCAACTCTACCTACCTACCACCAACTCTACCTACCTACCACCAACTCTACCTACCTACCACCAACTCTACCTACCTACCACCAACTCCCTACCTACCTACCTACCACCAACTCTACCTACCACCAACTCCCTACCTACCTACCACCAACTCTACCTACCTACCACCAACTCCCTACCTACCTACCTACCACCAACTCCCTACCTACCTACCACCAACTCCCTACCTACCTACCACCAACTCTACCTACCACCAACTCCCTACCTACCTACCACCAACTCTACCTACCTACCACCAACTCTACCTACCTACCACCAACTCTACCTACCTACCACCAACTCCCTACCTACCTACCACCAACTCCCTACCTACCTACCTACCTACCACCAACTCCCTACCTACCTACCACCAACTCTACCTACCACCAACTCCCTACCTACCTACCACCAACTCTACCTACCTACCTACCACCAACTCTACCTACCTACCACCAACTCTACCTACCTACCACCAACTCTACCTACCTACCACCAACTCTACCTACCTACCACCAACTCCCTACCTACCTACCTACCACCAACTCCCTACCTACCACCAACTCTACCTACCTACCACCAACTCCCTACCTACCTACCACCAACTCCCTACCTACCTACCTACCACCAACTCTACCTACCTACCACCAACTCTACCTACCTACCACCAACTCCCTACCTACCTACCACCAACTCCCTACCTACCTACCACCAACTCTACCTACCTACCACCAACTCCCTACCTACCTACCTACCACCAACTCTACCTACCTACCACCAACTCTACCTACCTACCACCAACTCCCTACCTACCTACCACCAACTCTACCTACCACCAACTCCCTACCTACCTACCACCAACTCTACCTACCTACCTACCACCAACTCTACCTACCTACCACCAACTCTACACACTACCTACCTTACTGAGGGGACCTTGCCCTCACACCCTGACGTCTGCATTGTCTCTGGCCAGTCATACCGGAGCAGCGCGGGCCGCTGTAGATAACTTAACTAAGACTCTGGCCATCGAATGGGCCGTGTCTGGAGTCAGAGTCAACGCCATAGCACCGGTACGTACGTGTGTGTGTGTGTGTTCACGGTGTGCATGAATTGTAATTGAGCTGTTCCCAAATCTCTCAAAACCTTAACTTAAGCTCAGTGGGCTAACAGTGTTATGGCACCTAGCCACAGAAGACCCTGGGTTTAAAGCCAGTCAGTCAGTCTGTCTCCGCTTCCAGGGCACCATCATCTCCAGGACAGCTGTTGAGAACTATAAGGAGTTTGGACCAACACTGTTTAAGATGTCTATTCCCTTCAGCCCTGCTAAAAGACTGGGGGTCCCAGAGGAGGTACACACACATCAATTATGTACATACGGCATGCACACAGAGTGCTTCAGACCGCTTTGAGACTGACGGTCTCGCTCCCTCCCCTCTCCCTCTCTGTGTGTAGATCTCTCCAGCAGTGTGTTTCCTCCTGTCTCCTGCCGCCTCCTACATCTCTGGAGCCACTCTGAGGGTGGACGCTGGACAGAGTCTTTACCACTCTATGTGGGAAATACCAGGTAAGTACACACACTCACCGTTACTTACTTGTACAATTATACACGAGTGCATAACCTACCTCTCACGTGCGTGTGTAGATCACAGTGCGTGGCCTGCAGCCCCAGAGGGAGAGAATCTGGACACTCTGAAAGAGCTGCTAAAACCCAAGGCTAAGCTCTAACTATCGCTACGGAAACAAGGTCCTCGCTACGGAGACCAACCCAGCACCGCGGAGACCAGCCCATGGCAACGGACGGACAGGTGTATGATTGTAGACAGACAGTAGATGTTTGGAGAACTGTTTTTGAGAACGCTGATCAGAATGCTATCAATATAAATCAATATGAATTCATGGAAGTGTTGGTGTCGATATAGAGGCTGAACTCTGTATATCTGTCAGCTCTCTTCCTATCAGCCTTACCCTGTGTCACCCTGTGTCACCCTGTGTCACCCTGTGTCAGTGAATCACCCTGTATCAGTCTGTATCTCATGTACTGTACATAATTGTAGATAATTAAGATATTATTAACATGGTAATAGGCCTATGTGACATAATTCTCCTGATTATTGGCTGTTATTAGTGTTTCAATAATGTTGAATATGAACCATCATGTTGTCACTGTCTTATAAAGAAACATAACACCCTTTACAATAAACACCCTTTACATTGCACTATGACTTCTCCCTCAGATCTGACAATGTGGTCTATGGTTCTGACTAGGGATGTAATGATTCACCAATACGCATCAGTCCCCGATTCAAATAGTTTAAAATATAAGTGGATCAGTCCGCGGATTTATCCGATCCAAATGTAGCATGCATTGGTCTGAAAATAGCCGGTTTACATTTTTTTGGGTTTGCCCATATTACATTCTACCTTCCGAAAATACCTCATATTTTCTGACAACTGAACAACTCTTCTTCATGTAACTGTTGACTGTCATTGATCTGCATGTGACGTTACATGCCTAACAACCCCAGGCAATATCAGTAGTCTAGTCAAACTGCGCACAGGTTCACGTTCTCACCAACGCTTGGTACGTGGCCTGTTCCTGGTCTTTCACATCTGCCCCAGTGGAGGCTGCGAGGGGATGACGCCTCATAATAATGGCTGGAAAAGAGCTACTGGAATGCAACCGATGTGTTTTGATGGATTGGATACCTTTCCACTGATTCCGCTCCAGCCATTACCACGAGCCTGTCCCCCCCAATTAAGGTGGCACCAACCTCCTGTGCTCTGCACCTTCAGCATACACACGCTAAAATGGCTTGCGTGATACGAGGCTTTATTAGTTGAGTAAAGACCAGTGTAATTTGCTAGGTTATTGTTATCTATGCACTGTGTTTTACCGGAATAAAAGTAGGCCTAAACTACCTGATACAACTCATCTGGCTGAACGGGGTTTACAATAGATTTTATTTGGAAAGTTCAGGTTCACCATCAGCAATAGTTTTGGTAGTTTTGCTTTGAACAATCAGTGTATATGGTCATTTTTAAATATACAGGGTAAAGTTGATAATTTCATAACGTGGACACAATCACTTTAGCGAGCCACACTGCATGGCCGAAGAGAATAACTCCATAAAAATGTCCGGAACGGTCAAAACCATTCGTTTTTGAGATGGGGGTGAAATCCCAAAGTTGTGATATATATTCATTGGCTATGTCATAGCTAACTTGTTAACGATACATATTGATCCATTACCAACTCAAACAATTCATCTGCAAAAAATGACAAGTTAATTAGTGGGTGATGGTGATTTCAGAACCATAGTAGGGGGACAAAAAACAGGCTATATTGATAGTGGAGACATACATATTACACATACATCACACAGCCATTTCAGAGAGGCCCATCTCATGTGTTTATACAACAGATGTTAATGCATCGATTCGTTCTCTAATCAAACTCAATTGCACCGAATCGTTTCAAACTAAAATGTATCGTTCCTGTATCGTATCGTCTTGAAAGGGAAAGATGCACATCCCTAGTTATGTCCAGACTATGGTTCTGACCTACAAATACACTAGCTTGTTTGCGCTCCGACAAAGTCTGAGACGAACTAGGTTTGGTCTCTTTAGTGTACCGTAGCAGTGCCGTACATCAGGTGCAATTGTCGTAGTGTTTCATCCACAACAGAGGTCACAAACAGACAGGTACTGCTGTTACGTGTTTATACTATTAGAAATATATGAAATAAGACCTAAGTGTTTGATATATAAATGTGTTGTGCTACTGAAGACTGAGATGATATTGTTTTATGGTTAAATATTTGTCATTGCTGCTTCCCGAGGTCCACTGCTGACGTTAAATAACAGGCTAACTAGCTAGTTAGCGCCCTAGTCGGCAAGCTGTGTTAGTTAGCTAGCTAACTACAGTACAATCCAAGAGTATCTGATCATGTAAACCTAACATCTCTGGTTCTATCAAATATTCTTACAGTCTGTGGTGTGTCCTATATGCTTTCATGAACTAACGTTAGCAGCTTGCTATAGCATGGCTATAAACTTGTCAAGATCAGTTAGCTAGTTAGTTAGATTAGCTAACTTAGAGAGCTAGTTCCACAACTCAAAACCCATGATGCTGTGTGTTAGGATGGGAGGAGACCACGGCCACGGTAGTAAACTGAGCCTGCCAGACTTCAAGCTGTGGAAGGTAGAGGGAACACCTCTGGAGTTCACACAGCAGAGACTGGCGACCAGAGGACTGAAGGACCCATGGGCACGGTGAGAGAGGGGTAGATCTTTACAGTAAAGATGTGTACATGTACAGTGCCTTCGGAAAGTATTCAGACCCCTCGACCTTTTCGACATTTTGTTAAGTTACAGCCTTATTCTAAAATTGATTTTTATTTTTATTTTTTATCCGAAGCAATCTACACACAATACCCCATAATGACAGCGTTTTTAGAAAAAAAACAGAAATACCTTATTTACATAAATATTCAGACCCTTTGCTATGAGACTCAAAATTGAGCTCAGGTGCATCCTGTTTCCATTGATCATCCTTGAGATGTTTCTACAACTTGACTGGAGTCCACCTGTGGTAAATTCAATTGATTGGACATGATTTGGAAAGGCACACACCTGTCTATATAAGATCCCACAGTTGACAGTGCATGTCAGCGCAAAAACCAAGCCATGAGGTCGAAGGGATTATCGGTAGAGCTCAGAGACAGGATTGTGTTGAGGCACAGATCTGGGGAAGGGTACCAAAAAATCAGGACTTTATGGTAGTGGCCAGACGGAAGCCACTCTTCAGTAAAAGGCACATGACAGCCCGCTTGGAGTTTTTCAAAAGGCACCTAAAAGACTCTCAGACCATGAGAAACAAGATTCTCTGGTCTGATGAAACCAAGATAGACCTCTTTGGCCTGAATGCCAAGCGTCACGTCTGGAGGAAACCTGGCACCATCCCTATGGTGAAGCATGGTGGTGGCAGCATCATGATGTGGGGAAGTTTTTCAGCGGCAGGGACTAGGAGACTATGAACGGAGCAAAGTACATTTACATTTTTACATTTTAGTCATTTAGCAGAGCTCTTATCCAGAGCGACTTACAGTGCTCAGGACCTCAGACTGGGGTGAAGGTTCACCTTCCAACAGGACAACGACCCTAAGCGTACAGCCAAGACAACGCAGGAGTGGCTTCGGGACAAGTTTCTGAATGTCCTTGAGTGGCCCAGCCAGAGCCTGGACTTGAACCTGATCGAACATCTCTGGACAGACCTGAAAATAGTTGTGCAGCAACGCTCCCCATCCAACCTGACAGAGCTTGAGAGGATCTACAGAGAAGAATGGGAGAAACTCCCCAAATAAAGGTGTGCCAAGCTTGTAGCGTCATACCCAAGGCTGTAATCGCTGCCAAATGTGCTTCAACAAAGTACTGAGTAAAGGGTCTGAATACTTATGTAATATTAAAGTGTTTTATTTTTAATAAATGTGCAAAATGTTCTAAACCATTTTTTTGCGTTGTCATTATGGGGTATTGTGTGTAGATTGATGGGGGGAAACGATTTAATACATTCTAGAATAAGACTGTAACAATGTGGAAAAAGTTGAGGGGTCTGTATATGTGAGGGATACTGATGTTTCTCTCCATTTATTTCTCTCCCACAGTAACGAGGCGTGGAGGTACATGGGAGGGTTCAGTCGTCCTGTATCCCTGGGAGACGTGATGTTGAGGGGTTTTAAATGGGGCTTCGCTGCCTTCGCTGTGGCTCTGACCGTAGAGTACGCTCTCTTCCCCCCTAAGAAGTCTGACCACTGAGACTAACCCTGACCTCTGACCCCATAACACTTCAGAACAGGCAACCCTGAACCGGATCAGACCGGAATGCTAATGTTTTTTTTCTGTATAATAAATGTGATTTCATCCGTTTAATTGCTGGTTGTATTGGTGTGGTTGCTAATAGTTACTGTCTCTGACACTGAAACAGGCACATGACCAGGGTTGCCATGTCTGCAGTTTCTGTAAATTAGGCTACTTTGAAAACGATGTTGCGGGTGAAAATGTATTTGTTGCAGGTTTTTGGGCTACTTCTAAATTGCATCGCGGTCGCCATCTATTCATTTTACTGTGACCTGCTGCTGACTGTGAGGCAGGCTGTTGCTGAGTGAAGGGAGGGGGTGTTGAGAGAGGACTGCTTCTGGGAGGGGGTGCTGAGAGAGGACTGCTTCTGGGAGGGGGTGTTGAGAGAGGACTGCTTCTGGGAGGGGGTGTTGAGAGAGGACTGCTTCTGGGAGGGGGTGTTGAGAGAGGACTGCTTCTGGGAGGGGGTGTTGAGAGAGGACTGCTTCTGGGAGGGGGTGCTGAGAGAGGACTGCTTCTGAGTCACCTGAGTGAGGGGACAAGTGATGTGAGAACAACATAAATAACGGCACTAGCTAGCTAGGTAATATGGAGCTAGCTAGGTAATATGGAGCTAGCTAGGTAATATGGAGCTAGCTAGGTAATATGGAGCTAGCTAGGTAATATGGAGCTAGCTAGGTAATATGGAGCTAGCTAGGTAATATGGAGCTAGCTAGGTAATATGGAGCTAGCTAGGTAATATGGAGACACCTATTGGATAAATGCTAGGTAATATGGAGCTAGCTAGGTAATATGGAGATCCGGCAATTCCTCTTGCTGCAAATTTATTTTGGGGGGTTAGTTTTCAGGCCTTGTGGGTTGGTTTTGAGTGGTCATTGCTAAAGGACTAAAATGTAAATGCCATTTTAAGCTAGACCTGGCAATCCTGCATGACCACAGTTCAGCTTTCACCATCTTTATTTCCTTAACACAGCTGGGGTCATTAATGCACAGTCCAGAGCAAAATGTTTCGCAACCCAAATTCGGCTAGGGTCCCTCCCCATTTTAGACCGTTTGGTTCCGTTCAGTTCCCTTATTCTCAGAGATGATCTGAGTTTACTCTACTGAAGGAGAACCAGGTGTGCTGCTGGTGCAATAGAACAAGTGGAATGTCTGGGCCTGTAGGAGCAGTAGTCCAGGTGTTAAGGAAATACTGGTATCCACTTTTTATGCACAAATTTTCTGAAATTGAAACTTAAAGGAGATTCATGTTGTTGCTCTTGGCTCTGCCCTCCTGGTCAGTCCTGCTTCCTCTTCCTGGTTGTTAACCTTCGCAAGCTCAGCAACAAGCACTTCGCTGTCACCACAACCATCAGGCCAATCATGTCCAGGCTGTGGTACTGCAGCCTGGGGTGGAATCATTACACTGATTCTGTTGCAAAACGTTTCGTATGTTGCAAAAACGTTTTGCAACAGAAACCGTTTACTCCAAACGGAAAATGCAAACGAGAGTTTCTATTGG
This sequence comes from Coregonus clupeaformis, assembly GCF_020615455.1. Classification (NCBI taxonomy): domain Eukaryota; kingdom Metazoa; phylum Chordata; class Actinopteri; order Salmoniformes; family Salmonidae; genus Coregonus; species Coregonus clupeaformis. The sequence continues at coordinate 42,871,556 of NC_059212.1, read as the reverse complement.
ACAAGTCCAGGTAGGTCCCTCCCCATTTCGTTTGGTTCTTAAACGGTTTCCGCAATGATTACACCCCAGTTAAGGTCCTGGGAAGGGGCTATGTGGCACATCACAAACTGTCCAATAGACAGAGTTCTAGGGGGTTCACTGGACTTGTGAACGGCACACTGGACACAGAGACACATAGACATGCCATTTAGCAGACACATTTATCCACAGCTGGAATCTGACCGTCTCTCACACGCCTCTGACCGTCTCTCACACGCCTCTGACCGTCTCAGCTGGTGGTGTTGACAACCTCGTCCAGCGCCTGAAGCAGTGTTTCCACGGTGACATGGTTAATATCCAGGACCACACCCACTCCCTTACTGGCCAATCGCTGAGTATTGTCAGGTTGGTCTCCGAACACCAGCAGCATTACCATGGGAATGGTGTGACACGCCCCCTCCTACAGACAATGGGTCCCACTGGGTCAGGAAGGCCCGTGCACCGTGGTGAGCCAACACACTGCACTGCACTGTACTGTAGACAGCTTTGGATAAAAAGCATCTGCTAAGTGGTATCAGGCATATTGTGGTACCTTTAGTTATTACAGGAGTTATCTTATCCACACATGATGGAGATGCTTTTCAGCTTAGATATGATACTCACACAGAGACATTGACCACGCATGACAGGTAAGATTGCCGAACTCACGGTTTAATCGCTGTAGTTATTGACAGGTTTGGGTAGATTACTTTCTAAATGTAATCCCTGACAGTTACTAGTTACCTGTCCAAAATTGTAATCAGTAATATAACTTTTGGATTACCCAAACTCAGTAACGTAATCGGATTAAATTCAGTTACTTTTAGATTACTTTCCTCTTAAGAGGCGTTAGAAGAAGACAAAACAATTGAACGACATCTATTGCAGGATAAATCAATGTTAAAGTTTACATCGCTGGCCATATATGATGTTACATTTTATTTTATGGATTGGATATGTAGGCTTCTTCTAACCCATCGCTTTCTACTACAGATAATAATACAATTAAATTATATCTTTACATTAAAAACCAAAGTCTATCAGAATTCCAGTCATTCCAATAAATGTTATACTCCTTGATCTTCAAGAATAGGACTTGGAGATATGGAAGTGTAGATTAGCCTAAGTGTTTTAGCTGAGCAGAACCCCAAACTAAGGACTTACTAGACAACCCTACTCGGTTGGTTAGGATTTTGTTGTCATGGAGGACTGATTGAGCTCATTGATTCAAGATGAAAAATAAATGCTGTGCTCATTGAATGGCTTTGAGCATTACTGAAAAGTGCTATTGACGTGAAAAGTGAAGCCATATGCTGCATATACTATCGACCTATTGTTTACCTTTGTCTTGGGGACACTTTGATATCTTGATAATATGCAGCTGTTTAAAGGGCAAATCCACAGATGAAACAATAACAAAACGGTCGCCCCGCCTCTTTTGGTAAAAGCTGAGGGATGGGCCTGGAAACATGTAACTACTCTCAGATTAACAGACAGAGCTATGGATGCAAGGACGGACCATCCATGACATCAACATTCTTGTTTTAACCACGTTATGAGGTCATAGTGTTGTTGTAACCACGTTATGAGGTCATAGTGTTGTTGTAACCATGTTATGAGGTCATAGTGTTGTTGTAACCATGTGATGAGGTCATAGTGTTGTTTTAACCATGTTATGAGGTCATAGTGTTGTTTTAACCATGTGATGAGGTCATAGTGTTGTTTTAACCATGTTATGAGGTCATAGTGTTGTTTTAACCATGTTATGAGGTCATAGTGTTTGTTTACATTTACAATGTTTAGAAACGTTGGAGAAAAACAAGCTTCTACTTTTGGGTTGAATTAAGCTCATGAGGCATTTATAAATTATATTATTCAAGAATCAATGGATATATACAGTACCAGTCAAAGGTTTGGACACACCTACTCATTCAAGGGTTTTTCTTTATTTTTACTATTTTCTACTTTGTAGAATAATAGTGAAGACATCAAAACTATGAAATAACACATATGGAATCATGTAGTAACCAAAAGTGCCTTGATGACAGCTTTGCACACGCTTGGCATTCTCTCAACCAGCTTCATGAGGTAGTCAACTGGAATGCAATTCAATTAACAGGTGTGCCTTGCTAAAAGTTAATTTATGGAATTTCTTTCCTTCTTAATGTGTTTGAGCCAATCAGTTGTGTTGTGACAAGGTAGGGGGGTATACAGAAGATAGGCCTATTAGGTAAAAGACCAAGTCTTCCATGTGGGAAACAGGTAGAGAGAAAGAGAGGGATACCATGTGGGAAACAGGTAGAGAGAAAGAGAGGGATACCATGTGGGAAACAGGTAGAGAGAAAGAGAGGGATACCATGTGGGAAACAGGTAGAGAGAAAGAGAGGGATACCATGTGGGAAACAGGTAGAGAGAAAGAGAGGGATACCATGTGGGAAACAGGTAGAGAGAAAGGGAGGGATACCATGTGGGAAACAGGTAGAGAGAAAGAGAGGGATACCATGTGGGAAACAGGTAGAGAGAAAGGGAGGGATACCATGTGGGAAACAGGTAGAGAGAAAGAGAGGGATACCATGTGGGAAACAGGTAGAGAGAAAGGGAGGGATACCATGTGGGAAACAGGTAGAGAGAAAGAGAGGGATACCATGTGGGAAACAGGAGTCACCATGGATGGCCTCAGAAGAGATGTGGCCTTCAAAGACACTGCTCTTGAATGAGTATAGCTATGCACTAGATTAGATTCTGCTGTTGTGTTTGATCCCCAAGATGTATCAGGACAACTGAAAATTGGTATCATTGTCAAACATGATACATTCCCAAGTACTTTAATTTTAAATACATTATTTTATTCCAAATACATTTGATAAGAATTGTGTGCGAGGAGAGAGGCGGCGCAAACGGACGAGAGAGGCGGCGCAAACGGAAAGTTAAATTTGGACACACTATTCCATCCAACCAGAGAAATAAACAAAAGCACAGTCCTCAGAAAAAACTTGACTGGTCCCTTATCTAAAACTATTATTGTCGATCTTTTACCACAAAGAGTGGTTGCTCACTCACGAGCAGTATGCCAGTTCAGCCTCTAACAGCATCGCAATGGTTGAGCCTCTGGGCCGGAGGGGAGAGAGGCAGAGTGATGTGGCTGGTCTTTTACTTTCAATTACAGTTGAAAAAATCCAAAAACAAACCCTTGCTGTCCTCACGATTGTTAGCTACGGGTATTTATTTAATGAGTGAGTTATCAACGTTTGAAACACTCAAAACAACAAATTATTAACGTTGCTAGTGTAGTATCTTAACAGTCTAGAAACGCTGACCGTTGCAAAAAGTAGGAAACTTGGCCCTAAGATTTTGCTGATGTGGCAAAATGGTGTAATAGATGATCTTTACTCTACTTTGCTCAAAACATCTGGAAAGCATTACTAATGTTCATGGAAAGATGATATGGGGAGTGAGGGAGAAAAGACTAGGGATTGGTTTTTTAGAATCACACCATATTACGTCATAAAGGATATAAAACCATGTCTTGAACAATAGAATAAGGAGAATAGCAAATTACTGATTGGCTGTGCTGTCTCACAGATATCTGCAGAATCTGTCAAATTCCGATGCTGGAACCTTTGTTATAATAAACCTTTAAAAACAGAGTACAGTGTCGGCGGATCTTCTTATCACTACGGCATTACCAGCAAAAGCTCGGTCTTGTTTACCACATTTAATGGCGACGAGGTAGTTTTAATTTTTATTATTTTTGGGGCGTGTTACGTCTTTTCTTTGCATTCCATTCCTGGGCTACAAAACGACTACCTCTCAAGAAGCCGGCAACTAAGGGTGAGTTTTTATCACTAAATCATTGGGCATTGGTCGTTTTGTGAGTCCAGAGTGTGTGCGTTCAAGATGTACCGTTAAATTACTTATGCGTGCATTTTGCTGGTTCTGTTTGCTGTGTGATGGGAATTCCGTTCTAAATTTTCTAAATTAGTTTGCGTTGAGAACAACGCAGAAAGGGGGGAGAGTCTATAGACATTATTGACACTGGGCACACATATTTTGGCTTGGAAAAAAAAGTGTGTGAGAGAGTGTCCAGGAAAATTATGAAGAAATAAGGCCAGGAATAAAATAAGTATACTTTTAGGGCGCCGTTAATTTAAGGAAGCCCTTGTAACACAAGGCGATCAATATGATGGGCCATAAATCCTGGGAGAGTTGTTAGATTGACTCTCGGGTCTGTTCTGGGAACAGTGAGTTTGTACGACATATATTAAATTGTATGTTACCTCTTGGAATATGGTTGACGGATTGTATGTCCAATGTGACCTCTCATTTAATGTCGGCAACTTAAGGTAGCAGAAATTTAGCAAAAGGTATATAAAAGAAATAGGAACGGCGATAAGCAAGCTTGCTCTGTATAAATTACTCCTGTATGTCTCTGTGTGTGTGTGTGAGAGAACGACAGCCAATTTCTCTGTGTCTGTCTGTGTGTGTGAAAAAAGAAAAAAAAAGAAAAGGGGGGGCTGCGTCTCTGATTACTTCCAGATGTGTGTCGACTAAGGCTTTGACCTGAGCTTTTAGTCTCTTGTAAATAAATGTGTTAGGTATTTTTGTTTTCAAAAGTTAAGCCCCTAGAGTAAAAAGTTAAAACCCCTACAACGAAGTTAAGGTTAAAAATCTTATGAGTCTCTGTTTGTGAGAACGTTTGTAATTCTTAAACTATATAAACTATGAGCCCCCTGGAAGGACTATAAGTTTAAAGATCTTATGAGTCTCTATAGTTTACTAACTAATCATGAGCCTACAGGGAGGACTTTTTAAGAGTGTATAGAGATGTTTTGTAATTGATAACAGCATAACTATAAATCTGCAGATAAGTGAAAGATAACAAGCTTGGTAGTGGGTTTGTGTTCTGTGTTCTGTATGTTCTATGTGTTCAGTTTGTGAGCTCTGTTAAAGTCTTAAGTGTTATTGTCTATGGGAGAAGAGAACGGAGCAACAGTCTATAGCTCCTTCCACTCTGAAATCACATTGGTGACTGAACTGCGCACGCGTAGGATTTATGAGTTCAGCCACTCCCCTGCACTGAACTGATTGGGAGAGTCCGTTTTCAGTGCAGACAAAAAAAAAAAAAAAAAAAAAAAACGGGAGGGGGAATTTTGCACACAAGTGAAATGTTCTCTTGCATTAACTATTGCTTGACTGTAAACCTGTTTGGTTGATAATCGGTTGAGTTGGTGAATGAGAGATATATTAACGGATTAAAAATAATAATAATAAAATAAATGAATAAAATAAAATGTTATTGAGCTATTTATAATATTCCTGGGTTAAGCTGTTTGCTTATTTCTTAGCGTGAATGTGGAAAAAAGTATAAACTAAACTCTTCTTTGTTCTTTTGCCTTTCTGTCATACGAGAGACGAGAAGGAGGAGACAGAGAGAGAGAGAGGGAGGTGCTGACATCAACTGACACCAGTGACGGCAACCCAGTCCAAATCAAGGCCAGTGCTGTTATTATTCACAAATCTACTTTCCCTTACAGGATATAATTGATACATTGTATTTACATAGAATGTTTCATGTTGTGACCATTTCGCAGGAACTTGGCAACAGACTGATGAATTAATGTAATTGATAATTGCACATTAGAGTTTTTGTCAATGACTTGTTTTGATTAGAGTTGTGTTGGAAATCCAGCATTGAAATTATTCTGTAAAATTAAGGTAATTAATTGCTTATTAAGCAATTGGGTAGTGTTGCTGGTACAGGTTTTTATTTTATTTTTTATTATTGAATTGCTCTGGAGTTGACTACTTTCCTTTACTCTTCCTCATCGGATGTGGTAAGATTGGCACTAATCAATAATTTGGTAAAATAAAATTCACAGAATAATTAGTAATTGATTGATTTGATTAGTAATTGGCTGATTGACTTGATTGATTGATTGACTTAATTGATTAGTTGATTGATTGGATTAATTGATTGATTGATTGATTGATTGAATTAGTTGATTGATTTTTTGATTTGATTAGTTGATTGGTTTGATTAGTTGATTGATTGATTGATTAGTTGATTGATTGGATTGATTGATTGATTGATTTGATTAATGATTGATTGATTGATTGATTAGATTAGTTGATTGATTTATTGATTTGATTAGTTGATTGATTTGATTAGTGATTGATTGATTGACTTGATTGGATTGGTTAATTGGTTGATTGATTTGATTGATTAGTTGATTGATTGGATTAGTTGATTGGTTGATTGATTTGATTGATTAATTGATTGATTTGGTTAGTTGATTGATTGATTTGATTAGTTGATTGATTGGATTAATTGATTGATTGATTTGATTGATTAGTTGATTGATTGGATTGGTTGATTGATTGATTTGATTAATAGTTGATTGATTGATTGATTGATTTGATTGATTGATTGATTGATTTGGTTAATTGATTGATTGGATTAATAGATTAATTTTTTTTTATAACAAAAAAAAAGAGAGAGGAAACAAGAGGGAAACACATAACATAGTCATTACAATGGGGAAAAAGGACATCAAAACTACAAAAGCAATTACTCCTCTTCATGTAGTACAGAATAGTAATCCTCTAGTTAATGGTATAGCAAAATTATCTGAAAAATGGAATAAACGTTGGCCTGACATTGAACAACCATGGCCATTGGAAGGCACTTTTAACCCAGACGTCATCAAGATAATGCAAGTGCTTGTATCCACGTATAAGACAGATCAAAAGAAGGGGAAGAAAGGAAAACTTCGTAAAGAAAAAAGACAAAGAGAGCTGGGTGTTCTTAAGCTTTTTGAAAATGAAGGACAAAAACTGATAAAAGACACAAAAGATAAGAGAGACAGAGGTGCAGAGAAAATGGCAAAAGAGGTGAAGGTGACAGAAAAACTGATTGCAGAAGTCAATACACCTTTCTCATATATGGATTCAGCAAAAACACCCCCACCTTATGAGAAAGAAGCCAAGTTTAAGGACGTTTATCCTCAGCTTCCAGTGATCATTCAGGAGGGTGACTATTGCATCAGAGATGAAGATGAACGAATAATAGAGAGAGGACAAGCAGAAACGACCATAAAGATGAATCCAAACTCCAAAAGCAGGAACAAAACGAGATGTCTGGAAACTAAGGGTAGAGTGAGATCAAGGAGGATGGAACTTGATGATGATGATGATGATGATGATCAGAGTGATTCAGAAGAGATCATGGGTGGATATGACCCTGTCATCAGACAGAGGTTGGCCAGAGCGGAAAGAAGGGGTGATGGAAGTTGGAAGAAGAAGAATACAAGCGATTCAAGCCCTGATGAAAATGAAGATGGAGACAGCGATGAAGATTTGGAGACTAAAGGTGCTTCATATTCAAGAGGATTTTATCCTCCAATGACTAACACAGAAGAAGTAGAAAGAGATATAGACCGATGCGTATCATACCTGTATAAGGCCAATAACTTAGAAGAAGTAAAAGAACTGGAAGAACGACTCAAAAAGCTGAAGACAAAGGAGAAGAAGCTGCTGAGAAAAGAATCCCAAGAATCTGAGAAGAGATATACATTGAGGCCAAGGAAAGATGGCACTAGTAAGAAAATTATGCCGGTGATCATTCGAGGACAAAACCTAGAATATAAGCCTTTGCAGAATACCGATATGTCAGATATACTTGAGAAGCTGCCTACTCTTCAAGATGGAGCATATCCTTGGATTTCAAAGTTGGAAGAAATTACGGTGGGAACACAGTCTGCCATAGGAGACATTAAGAGACTTTTGGCTAATCTCCTTGGGATTCCAGGCATGGAAGAAATTTTTCAGAGAGCTGGACTTCATAGATACGTGGGAACTGCTGTGAATGATCCTGAATTGTTGGCTGCAAGCAGGAATCGGCTGTGGAGAGCACTGAAGGATACGTTTCCAACCAATGTGCATCCTGACAACATTCTGATTGACCCACTAGGACAACAAGAAAATCCGAGAGCCTACGTGTCAAGAGTTCATCAAGTGTGGAGAAATATTACCGGAAATGATCCAGATGTGAGTCAAATTGAGCAGTCAATCTTGAGAGCTAAACTACAGATGGGACTGCCCTTACCGGTAAGGAGCAAACTGGCAGAAGTGGTTGGACTTGGGAGCATGACAAAAGGTGTCTATACAGATCATATAGCCCATCAAGTGGATCTGTACCGGAAAAAGGAACACAACCAGAAAGAACAGGACCAAGAAACTCTCAGAAAACTCAATCAAATGCAACTGGTGAAGAAGAAGGAGAAGAGAAGCATTGGTTATGCAGAATCAGTGTGAACCAAATAACAATCACTGCTACAGCTTCAACTGAACAAGGTCAAATGCAATTATACCAGCCACAACTAGTGGTACAAGTTGTTTCATATCCATAGATAGTTTATGGAAATAAATAATTTCAGAGGAAGATACAGGAGCAAGTGAAGATCATCTGGAGGACAGGTGAACCCTTTAGAGGAAAGGAGCAAGAATTCTGGAGGTGCCCAGAAGATCCGAAAGGAGGAGTTTCAACTGATAGCACCGATTAGAGAAGAAGAGAAAAAGATCCAACAAAGGAAGTGAAAGTAAACAATGGACTATGGGAAGTGATGATGGATAGCAGAAAGGCTTTTATCTGTGTTCAGCCTGAAGAGGTTACACATCTCACTATGTCAAATCAACTAATTATGAGAAGGATTTGGAAGAGTAAAAATCAGCGATTTCTGAAAATCATGATTTCGGCTCAAGGACAAGGAGAGCCACAAGCTGTGACGGATAACACAGCGAATCTATTTGCAGTGTGAAGATGGATTCAGACCCTATGAAAGAGGAGATGTTGCAACAAGTTCCAGAATTTCTGTGGTCTCAACACAGTACCGATATTGGACTTGTGAAATCAGCCCAACCGGTGAAAGTTGAACTTCGACCAGGAGCTAGACCTCCTTGGAAGAATCAGTATCCATTGAAAGATGAAGCAATCCAAGGAATTGAACCAGAAATTGAAGGACTTTCGAAAGCAAGTGTTTTGAAGACAATAGAAAAAATCCTTAGAGTAGCAATCACATATTGTTTTGGAGAAACCATGATGATTTAGTAAGCTATGGGTTAGCTTATGTTGTAAAAGGGAGATTAGGATAAAGATCACAAAGGAGTAGAGTTTTTTGGGAACCATATTTTCTTGAATAGATTGGCTATGTCATAGGTAGGTGCATAATCTGTCTGAAAAATGTTTGATTGTTATTCTTGGTTACATTCATATACCAAGTGGTGCATAAGATGTTCAACTAAGCTAAAATGTCACGGTTTCGGCCGAGGCTGCTCCTCTTCCTTGTTCGGGCGGACTTCGGCGGTCGTCGTCTCCGGAGTACCAGCTGCCACCGTTCTATGTTTCTTGTTTCGTTTGGTTTTGTCTGTGCATAACACCTGTCCCTTGTTTGTGTCTTGATTGTTCTCCTATTTAGTTTCTTGGTTTGGGGCAGGTGTTATGCGTGATTGTTTATGTCAGACTGCCTCTGTATCGTGTCTAGTTTCTCTCGTTGTTGGCTTGTGCCCGAGAGTTCGGACTGCGTGCGCTTTTCGTTGTTATTTGCGCACTGTGTTTGGTGCGTAATTGTTTTGCGCCACCCGGTTGGGTTGGTTATATTATTGTGTACGTGCTTGGTTACGTTACTAAAGACGGTTGAAGTCATCCTGGTGCCTGCGCTTGATTCCGACACTCATCCACACACACACCTGTCTGACAGAATCACGCATCAAGATGGAATCAGCAGGAGCGACCGCGCCACCAGCTGATTTGGCGGAACGTCTTCGAGGTCAGGAGGACCGGATGAACCAGGTCTGCCACGCTCTGGATAGGGTGATGACCACGCTGCACCGTTGGGAGACCAGCGGGGTTCCCAAACCTCCACACACCGACCCAGATCCAGCGGTCAGCCCTCCAGTGTCCTCTTCGGAACCCAGTGGGATTCGGCTCTCGCTCCCGAGGGCGTACGACGGCTCCACCGCCGGGTGTCAAGGGTTCCTGCTGCAGGTGGAGCTCTACCTCGCCACCGTCCACCCGGGCGCCCTCGGGACACGAGAGCGTCTCAGCCCTCATCTCCTGTCTCACCGGGCAAGGCGTTGGAGGGGCCAACGCCGAGTGGAGGAGAATGGACGCCGCAACGACGAACTACGCGGAGTTCTCCCGCCGCTTCCGGGCGGTATTCGACCATCCACCAGAAGGGAAGGCGGCGGGGGAACGTCTGTTCTACCTCCGACAGGGGATGAGGAGCGCCCAGGACTTTGCATTAGAGTTCCGGACCCTAGCGGCTGATGCAGGGTGGAATGAGCGGGCCCTGACTGACCATTTCCGCTGCAGCCTCCGAGAGGACGTCCAGCGAGAGTTGGCGTGCAGGGACACGTCGTTGACTTTCGACCAACTGGTCGACATGGCCATCCGGCTGGATACCCTGCTTCGCCACCCGTGGCGTCCCGGAGGGGGGTTCGCCCATTCCACTCTCCAACGCCTCCGAGCCGAGTCCTAGGAGCTCGGGTGCTGGCGCTAGGGAACGGAGGAGGAGGAGCCCACGGGGACCCGGCCCTTGCACCAACTGTGGTCGTGGAGGGCACACTGCGGCTAGGTGCTGGGGCGGGTCCTCCAGAGAGGAGATGGCAGGACAGGCATTGGGGGGTCACCCCAGGTGAGTAGGCGCCCCTGCTTACCCAGAGCTTTCTGTCGTGCACCTAACCTTGCCTGTTTGTTTCCCACAGGTTGCACCTCGTTCCCAGCATAAGGCGCTGGTAGATTCAGGCGCAGCTGGGAATTTTATAGATCGCCAGTTCTGTTTAGAGTTAGGGGATTCCCCTCATCCCAGTGGATAAGCCTTTCCCCGTCCATGCCCTAGATAGCCGTCCGTTAGGGTCTGGTTTGATTAGGGAAGTCACAGCACCACTTCAGATGATGGCGCAGGAGGGTCATGAGGAGAGAATTCAGCTTTATTTGATTGACTCTCCTGCGTATCCGGTGGTGTTGGGTCTTCCCTGGTTGATAACTCATGACCCTATTATTGGGTGGCGAGAGAAAGCTCTTAAAGGGTGGTCTGCTCAATGTGAGGGGCGATGTCTGGGTGTTTCCATAGGGGCGACCTCGGTGGAGAGTCCGAATCTAATGCCAGCATTGCAGATTCCCCGAGTATGAGGATTTGGCACTGGCGTTCAGTAAGACTAGGGCTGCTCAGCTGCCGCCTCATAGACGGGGGGATTGTGCGATAGATCTCCAGTCAGGCGCAGCTCTCCCGCGGAGCCATGTGTATCCCTTGTCTCAAGAGGAGAAAAGATCTATGGAGACATACATCTCTGAGTCTCTTAGACAGGGATACATACGGTCCTCCGTTTCACCCGTTTCCTCAAGTTTCTTTTTTGTGAAGAAGAAGGATGGAGGTCTGCGGCCGTGTATTGATTACCGCGGTCTCAATCAGATCACAGTGAAGTACAGCTATCCACTTCCTCTGATTGCGACTATGACGGAGTCACTGCACGGTGCGCAGTTCTTTACAAAATTGGATCTTAGGAGCGCATACAACTTGGTGCGCATACGTAAGGGCGATGAATGGAAGACAGCGTTTAGCACGACTTCTGGGCACTACGAGTATCTAGTCATGCCATATGGGTTGATGAATGCTCCCTCAGTCTTCCAATCCTTCGTTGATGAGATTTTCCGGGACATGCAGGGACAGGGAGTGGTTGTGTACATCGACGACATTCTGGTGTATAGCCCTACCCGTGCTGAGCATGTAGCCCTGGTGCGCCGAGTATTGAGGAGGCTGTTGGAGCATGACCTATATGTCAAGGCAGAGAAATGTCTGTTTTTTCAGAAGTCGGTCTCCTTTCTGGGTTACCAGTTGTCTGCGTCAGGGGTGAAGATGGAGGTAGACCGGGTCTCGGCTGTGCGTAATTGGCAGACCCCAACCACTGTGAAGGAGGTGCAACGGTTCTTGGGTTTTGCGAATTACTACCGGAGGTTTATCCGGGGTTTTGGACAGGTGGCAGCTCCCATCACGTCTCTGTTAAAGGGGGGTCCGTGCGCTTGCGGTGGTCAGCTGAGGCGGACAGGGCATTTGGGAGACTGAAGGACCTGTTTACCTCGGCGCCCGGTGTTGGCGCATCCGGATCCCTCCTTACCGTTCCAAGTAGAGGTGGACGCGTCAGAGGCCGGGATAGGGGCCGTTCTTTCCCAGCGGTCTGGCACTCCACCTAAACTCCGCCCCTGTGCGTTCTACTCAAAGAAGCTCAGTCCGGCGGAGCGGAATTATGACGTAGGAGACAGGGAGCTGTTAGCCGTAGTACAGGCCCTAAAGGTGTGGCGGCATTGGCTCGAGGGGCTCAACACCCTTTCCTCATTCAAACTGACCATCGTAACCTGGAGTACATCCGGGCAGCTAGGAGACTGAATCCTCGCCAGGCTCGTTGGGCTATGTTCCTGGCCCGGTTTGTGTTCAAGATCACATACATCCCTGGGTCCCAGAACGGGAAGGCAGATGCTCTGTCCCGGCGGTATGACGCAGGGGAGAGGTCAGTTGAGTCCACGCCCATACTACCGGAGTCTTGTCTGGTTGCTCCGGTGGTGTGGGAGGTTGATGGTGAGATCGAGCGGGCGTTACGCACCGACCCGAGTCCTCCTCAGTGTCCTGTGGGTCGGACGTACGTTCCGCTCGAGATACGCGATCGCCTCATTTGTTGGGCTCATACGTCCCCCCTCCTCTGGCCATCCGGGTATCGGCCGGACAGTGCACTGCCTTAGCACGAAGTACTGGTGGCCAACGTTAGCTAGGGATGTGAGGATTTATGTCTCCTCCTGTTCGGTGTGTGCCCAGTGTAAGGCACCCAGACATTTGCCCAGGGGTAAGTTACAACCCCTGCCTATTCCACAGCGACCCTGGTCCCACCTCTCGGTGGATTTTGTTACCGACCTTCCCACCCTCACAGGGAATACGGCCATCCTGGTCGTTGTGGATAGGTTCTCGAAGGCCTGTCGTCTCCTTCCCATGCCGGGTCTACCCACTGCCCTACAGACCGCTGAGGCTCTGTTCACCCATGTCTTCCGGCATTACGGGGTACCCGAGGATATAGTGTCTGACCGAGGCCCCCAGTTCACGTCCAGAGTGTGGAGAGCTTTTTATGGAACGGTTGGGGGTTTCGGTAAGCCTTACCTCGGGTTATCACCCGGAGAGTAATGGGCAGGTTGAACGTGTCAACCAGGATGTGGGTAGGTTTCTGAGGTCATACTGTCAGGACCGGCCGGAGGAGTGGGCGAGATATGTGCCCTGGGCCGAGATGGCACAGAACTCTCTTCGCCACTCCTCCACCCAACTAACCCCTTTTCAGTGTGTGTTAGGGTACCAGCCGGTTCTGGCACCATGGCACGAGAGCCAGATCGAGGCCCCCGCTGTGGATGAGTGGGTGCGGCGCTCGGAGGAGACGTGGGACGCTGCACACGTCCATCTGCAGCGTGCCATACGTCGACAGAAGACGAGCGCCGACCTACACCGCAGTGAGGGGGCCAGTGTACGCACTCGGGAGATCGAGTCTGGCTCTCAACCAGAAACCTGCCCCTCCGCCTGCCCTGCCGGAAGCTGGGTCGGCGGTTTGTAGGGCCCTTTAAAGTCCTGAGGAGATTGAACGAGGTGAGTTATAGGTTAGAATTACCTATTGACTACAAGAATATTAACCCCTCGTTCCATGTGTCTCTCCTCAGGCCGGTGGTAGCTGGTCCACTCCAGGACTTTGAGATTGAGGAGACTCCTCCGCCCCGTTGGACATCGAGGGGCTCCGGCGTCACACCGTGAGGTCCATCCTGGATTCTAGACGCCGGATGGGGGTCTTCAATATCTCGTGGAGTGGGAGGGGTACGGTCCGGAGGAGCGGTGCTGGGTGCCCAGGAGGGACATATTGGACCAGTCCCTACTGACCGAGTTCCATCGGGGTCATCCTGCGCGCGCCTGCTCCGCGTCGTCCGGGTCGGCCCCCGAGCTCTGGTCGGCGCACGGCTGGAGCCGCGCGTCAAGGGGGGTACTGTCACGGTTTCGGCCGAGGCTGCTCCTCTTCCTTGTTCGGGCGGACTTCGGCGGTCGTCGTCTCCGGAGTACTAGCTGCCACCGTTCTATGTTTCTTGTTTCGTTTGGTTTTGTCTGTGCATAACACCTGTCCCTTGTTTGTGTCTTGATTGTTCTCCTATTTAGTTTCTTGGTTTGGGGCAGGTGTTATGCGTGATTGTTTATGTCAGACTGCCTCTGTATCGTGTCTAGTTTCTCTCGTTGTTGGCTTGTGCCCGAGAGTTCAGACTGCGATGCGCTTTTCGTTGTTATTTGCGCACTGTGTTTGGTGCGTAATTGTTTTGCGCCACCCGGTTGGGTTGGTTATATTATTGTGTACGTGCTTGGTTACGTTACTAAAGACGGTTGAAGTCATCCTGGTGCCTGCGCTTGATTCCGACACTCATCCACACACACACCTGTCTGACATAAAAGATGCTCAGTCGGTTGCAAAGTTATTGTGTAAAGAAGTCATCAGCAGGTGGGAATTTCCCGATTTAATATACTCAAAAGAAAATGGGAAAGAGTTTTGTGAATAAATCAGTGAAATGGTTTTTGAAAAATTAGAGAAAGAAAAAAATTGGAAAAAGTCAGACTAAAATGTTATGAAAACTAGGGTTGAAATAACTCTAGGAAATTTGGAATATCTGATTGTGGGATGATTATATTATTGTGATGAATCAAAGGGGGGAAATGGAATTCATATCATTTTTGGAATTCTTATATCATTTTTAGTTGATATTGATGTTTTAATTTGCATGTGTTGTTTTGCAAAAGATACTGTTTGGTATTTTCTTTTCTTCCAGAAGCATATGGGGGAATATGTAGAGGGACTCAAATACTCAAACATGGACAATATGAATGGACTGGAGGAAGTGGAACAAGGAAGGAGTGGAAATGTTCCGATTCCATCATCAACGTCGCATTGAAAGACGACACTGTGGAGGAGATGAAGTGTAGTGGACTACATTCCAGTGTTATATTCTTACTACATTCCAGTGTTATATTCTTTCTGTATTAATTTCTGAACAATTATGTTTTCTGTGTTGGGTACATGTGGGGACCTCAGATGTTTTTGTTTATTTCGTTGAAGTTTAGGGATATGGGGTCTAGGCAAGGACAGAGAGAATCCACAGGAGGGTCCGATGGGTCGACCAGCCTGAATGTGGACATTTTG
Organism: Coregonus clupeaformis; assembly: GCF_020615455.1. Taxonomy (NCBI): domain Eukaryota; kingdom Metazoa; phylum Chordata; class Actinopteri; order Salmoniformes; family Salmonidae; genus Coregonus; species Coregonus clupeaformis. The sequence goes on along the minus strand of NC_059212.1, from coordinate 42,856,280 downwards.
ATTGTATTTTGTTTGCTGGGGTTTTCATATGTATTCAATTGCATCATAGCTTAAAATGTATTCATGAAGATGTATGAATTGATCTGGAGTACTTAGGTGGTCGCCTAGGGCAGAGGGGCCGTGAGAGAATTTTCCTGTCTTGACTGACTGATGGATATTTGGAATGAAAGCTGCCAGACAGGTTTTTCGCTCTTACACTCCATGACAATTTATTTACACTCCATGACAATTTATTTACACTCCATGACAATTCATTTACACTCCATAACAATTTATTTACACTCTATAATAATGTATTTACACTACATACAAAAATTTGTCTATATAAACATGTGTTTAATCTCCATAAATTTTGGTTTATTGTTAAAGTTACTCAAGAACAAAAATTGTTATTTGTCATAATCCTATTCTTTTTGTTTTCGAGACTTAATTAGTCTCGAAGGGGGGAATATGTAGTATCTTAACAGTCTAGAAACGCTGACCGTTGCAAAAAGTAGGAAACTTGGCCCTAAGATTTTGCTGATGTGGCAAAATGGTGTAATAGATGATCTTTACTCTACTTTGCTCAAAACATCTGGAAAGCATTACTAATGTTCATGGAAAGATGATATGGGGAGTGAGGGAGAAAAGACTAGGGATTGGTTTTTTAGAATCACACCATATTACGTCATAAAGGATATAAAACCATGTCTTGAACAATAGAATAAGGAGAATAGCAAATTACTGATTGGCTGTGCTGTCTCACAGATATCTGCAGAATCTGTCAAATTCCGATGCTGGAACCTTTGTTATAATAAACCTTTAAAAACAGAGTACAGTGTCGGCGGATCTTCTTATCACTACGGCATTACCAGCAAAAGCTCGGTCTTGTTTACCACACTAGCTCGAAGTTCGCCGGTGTTCTCTCCCTCTACCGTCAGACTGTTGCCTAGCAATGGTCCATCTCAGAATTTGTCCCACATACCAGGGATTCTCAAACTTTTTGGGGCAGGGGACCTCTTTTGTGATAGCAAATTCATCAGGGATCCCCTCATGGTGGGTGCACCCAATTAGACTACAATCATACTATTAAAAGGTTGAAATCAGCTTCCAGTCACACTATTAAAATGTTGAAATCAGCTTCCAGTCACACTATTAAAAGGTTGAAATCAGCTTCCAGTCACACTATTAAAAGGTTGAAATCAGCTTCCAGTCACACTATTAAAAGGTTGAAATCAGCTTCCAGTCACACTATTAAAAGGTTGAAATCAGCTTCCAGTCACTCTCTTCAAAGGTTGAAATCAGCTTCGTGTCACTCTATTCAAAGGTTGAAATCAGCTTCCAGTCACTCTATTCAAAGGTTGAAATCAGCTTCCAGTCACTCTATTCAAAGGTTGAAATCAGCTTCCAGTCACTCTATTAAAAGGTTGAAATCAGCTTCCAGTCACTCTATTCAAAGGTTGAAATCAGCTTCCAGTCACTCTATTCAAAGGTTGAAATCAGCTTCCAGTCACTCTATTCAAAGGTTGAAATCAGCTTCCAGTCACTCTATTCAAAGGTTGAAATCAGCTTCCAGTCACTCTAATCAAAGGTTGAAATCAGCTTCCAGTCACTCTATTAAAAGGTTGAAATCAGCTTCCAGTCACTCTATTCAAAGGTTGTAATCAGCTTCCAGTCACTCTATTCAAAGGTTGAAATCAGCTTCCAGTCACTCTATTCAAAGGTTGAAATCAGCTTCCAGTCACTCTATTCAAAGGTTGAAATCAGCTTCCAGTCACTCTATTCAAAGGTTGAAATCAGCTTCCAGTCACTCTAATCAAAGGTTGAAATCAGCTTCCAGTCACTCTATTAAAAGGTTGAAATCAGCTTCCAGTCACGCTATTCAAAGGTTGTAATCAGCTTCCAGTCACTCTATTCAAAGGTTGAAATCAGCTCCCAGTCACTCGATTAAAAGGTTGAAATCAGCTTCCAGTCACTCTATTAAAAGGTTGTAATCAGCTTCCAGTCACTCTATTCAAAGGTTGTAATCAGCTTCCAGTCACTCTATTCAAAGGTTGTAATCAGCTTCCAGTCACTCTATTCAAAGGTTGAAATCAGCTTCCAGTCACACTATTAAAAGGTTGAAATCAGCTCATCGATCACATGGTGACATGTGGAACCACCCGCCACATATGTGGTACGTGATGCTACCGGAATCGTTCAGGTAACTTAAAGTTATTTTGCAATTTTAAACCAGAGCTGCTAGCAGAGCTAACGTAAACTAGCTACAGTGGGGAGAACAAGTATTTGATCCACTGCCGATTTTGCAGGTTTTCCTACTTACAAAGCATGTAGAGGTCTGTCATTTTTTATCATAGGTACACTTCAACTGTGAGAGACGGAATCTAAAACAAAAATCCAGAAAATCACATTGTATGATTTTTAAGTAATTAATTTGCATTTTATTGCATGACATAAGTATTTGATCACCTACCAACCAGTAAGAATTCCGGCTCTCACAGACCTGTTCGTTTTTTCTTTAAGAAGCCCTCCTGTTCTCCACTCATTACCTGTATTAACTGCACCTGTTTGAACTCGTTACCTGTATAAAAGACACCTGTCCACACACTCAATCAAACAGACTCCAACCTCTCCACAATGGCCAAGACCAGAGAGCTGTGTAAGGACATCGGAATAAAATTGTAGACCTGCACAAGGCTGGGATGGGCTACAGGACAATAGGCAAGCAGCTTGGTGAGAAGGCAACAACTGTTGGTGGAATTATTAGAAAATGGAAGAAGTTCAAGATGACGGTCAATCACCCTCGGTCTGGGGCTCCATGCAAGATCTCACCTTGTGGGGCATCAATGATCATGATGAAGGTGAGGGATCAGCCCAGAACTACACGGCAGGACCTGGTCAATGACCTGAAGAGAGCTGGGACCACAGTCTCAAAGAAAACCATTAGTAACACACTACGCCGTCATGGATTAAAATCCTGCAGCACACGCAAGGTCCCCCTGCTCAAGCCAGCGCATGTCCAGGCCCGTCTGAAGTTTGCCAATGACCATCTGGATGATCCAGATGGTCATTGGCAAAGGTCATGTGGTCTGATGAGACAAAAATATAGCTTTTTGGTCTAAACTCCACTCGCCGTGTTTGGAGGAAGAAGAAGGATGAGTACAACCCCAAGAAAACCATCCCAACCGTGAAGCATGGAGGTGGAAACATCATTCTTTGGGGATGCTTTTCTGCAAAGGGGACAGGATGACTGCACCGTATTAAGGGGAGGATGGATGGGGCCATGTATCGCGAGATCTTGGCCAACAACCTCCTTCCCTCAGTAAGAGCATTGAAGATGGGTCGTGGCTGGGTCTTCCAGCATGACAATGACCCGAAACACACAGCCAGGGCAACTAAGGAGTGGCTCCGTAAGAAGCATCTCAAGGTCCTGGAGTGGCCTAGCCAGTCTCCAGACCTGAACCCAATAGAAAATCTTTGGAGGGAGCTGAAAGTCCCGAAACCTGAAGGATCTGGAGAAGGTCTGTATGGAGGAGTGGGCCAAAATCCCTGCTGCAGTGTGTGCAAACCTGGTCAAGACCTACAGGAAACGTATGATCTCTGTAATTGCAAACAAAGGTTTCTGTACCAAATATTAAGTTCTGCTTTTCTGATGTATCAAAGACTTATGTCATGCAATAAAATGCAAATGAATTACTTAAAACTCATACAATGTGATTTTCTGGATTTTTGTTTTAGATTCCGTCTCTCACAGTTGAAGTGTGACCAGATATTTAACTAACAGGACAGCTGTCTGACAGACCAGATATTTAACTAACAGGTCAGCTGTCTGACAGACCAGATATTTAACTAACAGGTCAGCTGTCTGACAGACCAGATATTTAACTAACAGGACAGCTGTCTGACAGACCAGATATTTAACTAACAGGTCAGCTGTCTGACAGACCAGATATTTAACTAACAGGACAGCTGTCTGACAGACCAGATATTTAACTAACAGGACAGCTCTCTGACAGACCAGATATTTAACTAACAGGTCAGCTGTCTGACAGACCAGATATTTAACTAACAGGACAGCTCTCTGACAGACCAGATATTTAACTAACAGGTCAGCTGTCTGACAGACCAGATATTTAACTAACAGGACAGCTCTCTGACAGACCAGATATTTAACTAACAGGTCAGCTGTCTGACAGACCAGATATTTAACTAACAGGACAGCTGTCTGACAGACCAGATATTTAACTAACAGGTCAGCTGTCTGACAGACCAGATATTTAACTAACAGGTCAGCTGTCTGACAGACCAGATATTTAACTAACAGGTCAGCTGTCTGACAGACCAGATATTTAACTAACAGGACAGCTGTCTGACAGACCAGATATTTAACTAACAGGTCAGCTGTCTGACAGACCAGATATTTAACTAACAGGTCAGCTGTCTGACAGACCAGATATTTAACTAACAGGTCAGCTGTCTGACAGACCAGATATTTAACTAACAGGACAGCTGTCTGACAGACCAGATATTTAACTAAAAGTGTTAAATGCAACAATGTAAAAAAAAAAAACTTGGGAAAACTTTTCTAATTTATTCCATTGTATACTATTATAATGTTGTTACAAAATAGATGTGTGTTGACTGTGAGAATAATAATATAATATATATATATAATAAAGGGATTAGAAGAGCCTCTGCTAAACTAAATGAACGAACCAGACATGCGTAGCTCACCGCATGATCCTCAAACCAAAGACCGGCCAAACTAAAAGTGAATTAAAAGGCATTATAGAATTACTAATAAGAAATTGTAGAATTACTTTATAGTCTAATAAGGCATTATGGAATGATTGTATAGTCTAATAAGGCATTATGGAATGCTTGTATAGTCTAATAAGGCATTATGGAATGCTTGTATAGTCTAATAAGGCATTATGGAATGATTGTATAGTCTAATAAGGCATTATGGAATGATTGTATAGTCTAATAAGGCATTATGGAATGCTTGTATAGTCTAATAAGGCATTATGGAATGATTGTATAGTCTAATAAGGCATTATGGAATGCTTGTATAGTCTAATAAGGCATTATGGAATGATTGTATAGTCTAATAAGGCATTATGGAATGCTTGTATAGTCTAATAAGGCATTATGGAATGATTGTATAGTCTAATAAGGCATTATGGAATGCTTGTATAGTCTAATAAGGCATTATGGAATGCTTGTATAGTCTAATAAGGCATTATGGAATGCTTGTATAGTCTAATAAGGCATTATGGAATGCTTGTATAATCTAATAAGGCATTATGGAATGCTTGTATAGTCTAATAAGGCATTATGGAATGCTTGTATAGTCTAATAAGGCATTATGGAATGCTTGTATAGTCTAATAGGGCATTATGGAATGATTGTATAGTCTAATAAGGCATTATGGAATGATTGTATAGTCTAATAAGGCATTATGGAATGATTGTATAGTCTAATAAGGCATTATGGAATGCTTGTATAGTCTAATAAGGCATTATGGAATGCTTGTATAGTCTAATAAGGCATTATGGAATGCTTGTATAGTCTAATAAGGCATTATGGAATGCTTGTATAGTCTAATAAGGCATTATGGAATGCTTGTATAGTCTAATAAGGCATTATGGAATGCTTGTATAATCTAATAAGGCATTATGGAATGCTTGTATAGTCTAATAAGGCATTATGGAATGCTTGTATAGTCTAATAAGGCATTATGGAATGATTGTATAGTCTAATAAGGCATTATGGAATGATTGTATAGTCTAATAAGGCATTATGGAATGATTGTATAGTCTAATAAGGCATTATGGAATGCTTGTATAGTCTAATAAGGCATTATGGAATGCTTGTATAGTCTAATAAGGCATTATGGAATGCTTGTATAGTCTAATAGGGCATTATGGAATGATTGTATAGTCTAATAAGGCATTATGGAATGATTGTATAGTCTAATAAGGCATTATGGAATGATTGTATAGTCTAATAAGGCATTATGGAATGCTTGTATAGTCTAATAAGGCATTATGGAATGCTTGTATAGTCTAATAAGGCATTATGGAATGCTTGTATAGTCTAATAAGGCATTATGGAATGCTTGTATAGTCTAATAAGGCATTATGGAATGCTTGTATAGTCTAATAAGGCATTATGGAATGCTTGTATAATCTAATAAGGCATTATGGAACGCTTGTATAGTCTAATAAGGCATTATGGAATGCTTGTATAGTCTAATAAGGCATTATGGAATGATTGTATAGTCTAATAAGGCATTATGGAATGATTGTATAGTCTAATAAGGCATTATGGAATGATTGTATAGTCTAATAAGGCATTATGGAATGCTTGTATAGTCTAATAAGGCATTATGGAATGCTTGTATAGTCTAATAAGGCATTATGGAATGATTGTATAGTCTAATAAGGCATTATGGAATGATTGTATAGTCTAATAAGGCATTATGGAATGATTGTATAGTCTAATAAGGCATTATGGAATGCTTGTATAGTCTAATAAGGCATTATGGAATGCTTGTATAGTCTAATAAGGCATTATGGAATGATTGTATAGTCTAATAAGGCATTATGGAATGATTGTATAGTCTAATAAGGCATTATGGAATGCTTGTATAGTCTAATAAGGCATTATGGAATGCTTGTATAGTCTAATAAGGCATTATGGAATGATTGTATAGTCTAATAAGGCATTATGGAATGCTTGTATAGTCTAATAAGGCATTATGGAATGATTGTATAGTCTAATAAGCCATTATGGAATGCTTGTATAGTCTAATAAGGCATTATGGAATGATTGTATAGTCTAATAAGGCATTATGGAATGCTTGTATAGTCTAATAAGGCATTATGGAATGCTTGTATAGTCTAATAAGGCATTATGGAATGATTGTATAGTCTAACAAGGCATTATGGAATGATTGTATAGTCTAATAAGGCATTATGGAATGATTGTATAGTCTAACAAGGCATTATGGAATGCTTGTATAGTCTAATAAGGCATTATGGAATGATTGTATAGTCTAATAAGGCATTATGGAATGGTTGTATAGTCTAATAAGGCATTATGGAATGATTGTATAGTCTAATAAGGCATTATGGAATGATTGTATAGTCTAATAAGGCATTATGGAATGATTGTATAGTCTAATAAGGCATTATGGAATGATTGTATAGTCTAATAAGGCATTATGGAATGATTGTATAGTCTAATAAGGCATTATGGAATGATTGTATAGTCTAATAAGGCATTATGGAATGCTTGTATAGTCTAATAAGGCATTATGGAATGATTGTATAGTCTAATAAGGCATTATGGAATGATTGTATAGTCTAATAAGGCATTATGGAATGCTTGTATAGTCTAATAAGGCATTATGGAATGATTGTATAGTCTAATAAGGCATTATGGAATGCTTGTATAGTCTAATAAGGCATTATGGAATGCTTGTATAGTCTAATAAGGCATTATGGAATGCTTGTATAGTCTAATAAGGCATTATGGAATGCTTGTATAGTCTAATAAGGCATTATGGAATGATTGTATAGTCTAATAAGGCATTATGGAATGATTGTATAGTCTAATAAGGCATTATGGAATGATTGTATAGTCTAATAAGGCATTATGGAATGATTGTATAGTCTAATAAGGCATTATGGAATGCTTGTATAGTCTAATAAGGCATTATGGAATGCTTGTATAATCTAATAAGGCATTATGGAAGGATTGTATAGTCTAATAAGGCATTATGGAATGCTTGTATAGTCTAATAAGGTATTATGGAATGCTTGTATAGTCTAATAAGGCATTATGGAATGCTTGTATAGTCTAATAAGGCATTATGGAATGATTGTATAGTCTAATAAGGCATTATGGAATGCTTGTATTGTCTAATAAGGCATTATGGAATGCTTGTATAGTCTAACAAGGCATTATGGAATGATTGTATAGTCTAATAAGGCATTATGGAATGATTGTATAGTCTAATAAGGCATTATGGAATGCTTGTATAGTCTAATAAGGCATTATGGAATGCTTGTATAGTCTAATAAGGCATTATGGAATGATTGTATAGTCTAATAAGGCATTATGGAATGCTTGTATAGTCTAATAAGGCATTATGGAATGCTTGTATAGTCTAACAAGGCATTATGGAATGCTTGTATAGTCTAATAAGGCATTATGGAATGATTGTATAGTCTAATAAGGCATTATGGAATGATTGTATAGTCTAATAAGGCATTATGGAATGATTGTATAGTCTAATAAGGCATTATGGAATGCTTGTATAGTCTAATAAGGCATTATGGAATGATTGTATAGTCTAATAAGGCATTATGGAATGCTTGTGTAGTCTAATAAGGCATTATGGAATGATTGTATAGTCTAATAAGGCATTATGGAATGATTGTATAGTCTAATAAGGCATTATGGAATGCTTGTATAGTCTAATAAGGCATTATGGAATGCTTGTATAGTCTAATAAGGCATTATGGAATGATTGTATAGTCTAATAAGGCATTATGGAATGATTGTATAGTCTAATAAGGCATTATGGAATGATTGTATAGTCTAATAAGGCATTATGGAATGATTGTATAGTCTAATAAGGCATTATGGAATGCTTGTATAGTCTAATAAGGCATTATGGAATGATTGTATAGTCTAATAAGGCATTATGGAATGATTGTATAGTCTAATAAGGCATTATGGAATGCTTGTATAGTCTAATAAGGCATTATGGAATGCTTGTATAGTCTAATAAGGCATTATGGAATGCTTGTATAGTCTAATAAGGCATTATGGAATGCTTGTATAGTCTAATAAGGCATTATGGAATGATTGTATAGTCTAATAAGGCATTATGGAATGCTTGTATAGTCTAATAAGGCATTATGGAATGATTGTATAGTCTAATAAGGCATTATGGAATGATTGTATAGTCTAATAAGGCATTATGGAATGATTGTATAGTCTAACAAGGCATTATGGAATGCTTGTATAGTCTAATAAGGCATTATGGAATGATTGTATAGTCTAATAAGGCATTATGGAATGATTGTATAGTCTAAGAAGGCATTATGGAATGCTTGTATAGTCTAATAAGGCATTATGGAATGATTGTATAGTCTAATAAGGCATTATGGAATGCTTGTATAGTCTAATAAGGCATTATGGAATGCTTGTATAGTCTAATAAGGCATTATGGAATGATTGTATAGTCTAATAAGGCATTATGGAATGCTTGTATAGTCTAATAAGGCATTATGGAATGCTTGTATAATCTAATAAGGCATTATGGAAGGATTGTATAGTCTAATAAGGCATTATGGAATGCTTGTATAGTCTAATAAGGCATTATGGAATGCTTGTATAGTCTAATAAGGCATTATGGAATGCTTGTATAGTCTAATAAGATATTATGGAATGATTGTATAGTCTAATAAGGCATTATGGAATGCTTGTATAGTCTAATAAGGCATTTTGGAATGCTTGTATAGTCTAACAAGGCATTATGGAATGATTCTATAGTCTAATAAGGCATTATGGAATGATTGTATAGTCTAATAAGGCATTATGGAATGCTTGTATAGTCTAATAAGGCATTATGGAATGCTTGTATAGTCTAATAAGGCATTATGGAATGATTGTATAGTCTAATAAGGCATTATGGAATGCTTGTATAGTCTAATAAGGCATTATGGAATGCTTGTATAGTCTAACAAGGCATTATGGAATGCTTGTATAGTCTAATAAGGCATTATGGAATGATTGTATAGTCTAATAAGGCATTATGGAATGATTGTATAGTCTAATAAGGCATTATGGAATGATTGTATAGTCTAATAAGGCATTATGGAATGCTTGTATAGTCTAATAAGGCATTATGGAATGATTGTATAGTCTAATAAGGCATTATGGAATGCTTGTATAGTCTAATAAGGCATTATGGAATGATTGTATAGTCTAATAAGGCATTATGGAATGCTTGTATAGTCTAATAAGGCATTATGGAATGCTTGTATAGTCTAATAAGGCATTATGGAATGATTGTATAGTCTAATAAGGCATTATGGAATGGTTGTATAGTCTAATAAGGCATTATGGAATGATTGTATAGTCTAATAAGGCATTATGGAATGATTGTATAGTCTAATAAGGCATTATGGAATGATTGTATAGTCTAATAAGGCATTATGGAATGATTGTATAGTCTAATAAGGCATTATGGAATGATTGTATAGTCTAATAAGGCATTATGGAATGATTGTATAGTCTAATAAGGCATTATGGAATGCTTGTATAGTCTAATAAGGCATTATGGAATGATTGTATAGTCTAATAAGGCATTATGGAATGATTGTATAGTCTAATGAGGTATTATGGAATGCTTGTATAGTCTAATAAGGCATTATGGAATGATTGTATAGTCTAATAAGGCATTATGGAATGCTTGTATAGTCTAATAAGGCATTATGGAATGCTTGTATAGTCTAATAAGGCATTATGGAATGCTTGTATAGTCTAATAAGGCATTATGGAATGCTTGTATAGTCTAATAAGGCATTATGGAATGATTGTATAGTCTAATAAGGCATTATGGAATGATTGTATAGTCTAATAAGGCATTATGGAATGATTGCTATAGTCTAATAAGGCATTATGGAATGATTGTATAGTCTAATAAGGCATTATGGAATGCTTGTATAGTCTAATAAGGCATTATGGAATGCTTGTATAATCTAATAAGGCATTATGGAAGGATTGTATAGTCTAATAAGGCATTATGGAATGCTTGTATAGTCTAATAAGGCATTATGGAATGCTTGTATAGTCTAATAAGGCATTATGGAATGCTTGTATAGTCTAATAAGGCATTATGGAATGATTGTATAGTCTAATAAGGCATTATGGAATGCTTGTATAGTCTAATAAGGCATTATGGAATGCTTGTATAGTCTAACAAGGCATTATGGAATGATTGTATAGTCTAATAAGGCATTATGGAATGATTGTATAGTCTAATAAGGCATTATGGAATGCTTGTATAGTCTAATAAGGCATTATGGAATGCTTGTATAGTCTAATAAGGCATTATGGAATGATTGTATAGTCTAATAAGGCATTATGGAATGCTTGTATAGTCTAATAAGGCATTATGGAATGCTTGTATAGTCTAACAAGGCATTATGGAATGCTTGTATAGTCTAATAAGGCATTATGGAATGATTGTATAGTCTAATAAGGCATTATGGAATGATTGTATAGTCTAATAAGGCATTATGGAATGATTGTATAGTCTAATAAGGCATTATGGAATGCTTGTATAGTCTAATAAGGCATTATGGAATGATTGTATAGTCTAATAAGGCATTATGGAATGCTTGTATAGTCTAATAAGGCATTATGGAATGATTGTATAGTCTAATAAGGCATTATGGGAATGCTTGTATAGTCTAATAAGGCATTATGGAATGCTTGTATAGTCTAATAAGGCATTATGGAATGCTTGTATAGTCTAATAAGGCATTGTGGAATGATTGTATAGTCTAATAAGGCATTATGGAATGATTGTATAGTCTAATAAGGCATTATGGAATGATTGTATAGTCTAATAAGGCATTATGGAATGCTTGTATAGTCTAATAAGGCATATGGAATGATTGTATAGTCTAATAAGGCATTATGGAATGATTGTATAGTCTAATAAGGCATTATGGAATGCTTGTATAGTCTAATAAGGCATTATGGAATGCTTGTATAGTCTAATAAGGCATTATGGAATGCTTGTATAGTCTAATAAGGCATTATGGAATGCTTTGTATAGTCTAATAAGGCATTATGGAATGATTGTATAGTCTAATAAGGCATTATGGAATGCTTGTATAGTCTAATAAGGCATTATGGAATGATTGTATAGTCTAATAAGGCATTATGGAATGATTGTATAGTCTAATAAGGCATTATGGAATGATTGTATAGTCTAACAAGGCATTATGGAATGCTTGTATAGTCTAATAAGGCATTATGGAATGATTGTATAGTCTAATAAGGCATTATGGAATGATTGTATAGTCTAATAAGGCATTATGGAATGCTTGTATAGTCTAATAAGGCATTATGGAATGATTGTATAGTCTAATAAGGCATTATGGAATGCTTGTATAGTCTAATAGGCATTATGGAATGCTTGTATAGTCTAATAAGGCATTATGGAATGATTGTATAGTCTAATAAGGCATTATGGAATGCTTGTATAGTCTAATAAGGCATTATGGAATGCTTGTATAATCTAATAAGGCATTATGGAAGGATTGTATAGTCTAACAAGGCATTATGGAATGATTCTATAGTCTAATAAGGCATTATGGAATGCTTGTATAGTCTAATAAGGCATTATGGAATGCTTGTATAGTCTAATAAGGCATTATGGAATGCTTGTATAGTCTAATAAGGCATTATGGAATGATTGTATAGTCTAATAAGGCATTATGGAATGCTTGTATAGTCTAATAAGGCATTATGAATGCTTGTATAGTCTAACAAGGCATTATGGAATGCTTGTATAGTCTAATAAGGCATTATGGAATGATTGTATAGTCTAATAAGGCATTATGGAATGATTGTATAGTCTAATAAGGCATTATGGAATGATTGTATAGTCTAATAAGGCATTATGGAATGCTTGTATAGTCTAATAAGGCATTATGGAATGATTGTATAGTCTAATAAGGCATTATGGAATGATTGTATAGTCTAATAAGGCATTATGGAATGATTGTATAGTCTAATAAGGCATTATGGAATGCTTGTATAGTCTAATAAGGCATTATGGAATGCTTGTATAGTCTAATAAGGCATTATGGAATGCTTGTATAGTCTAATAAGGCATTATGGAATGCTTGTATAGTCTAATAAGGCATTATGGAATGATTGTATAGTCTAATAAGGCATTATGGAATGATTGTATAGTCTAATAAGGCATTATGGAATGATTGTATAGTCTAATAAGGCATTATGGAATGATTGTATAGTCTAATAAGGCATTATGGAATGCTTGTATAGTCTAATAAGGCATTATGGAATGCTTGTATAATCTAATAAGGCATTATGGAAGGATTGTATAGTCTAATAAGGCATTATGGAATGCTTGTATAGTCTAATAAGGCATTATGGAATGCTTGTATAGTCTAATAAGGCATTATGGAATGCTTGTATAGTCTAATAAGGCATTATGGAATGATTGTATAGTCTAATAAGGCATTATGGAATGCTTGTATAGTCTAATAAGGCATTATGGAATGCTTGTATAGTCTAACAAGGCATTATGGAATGATTGTATAGTCTAACAAGGCATTATGGAATGATTGTATAGTCTAATAAGGCATTATGGAATGCTTGTATAGTCTAATAAGGCATTATGGAATGCTTGTATAGTCTAATAAGGCATTATGGAATGATTGTATAGTCTAATAAGGCATTATGGAATGCTTGTATAGTCTAATAAGGCATTATGGAATGCTTGTATAGTCTAACAAGGCATTATGGAATGCTTGTATAGTCTAATAAGGCATTATGGAATGATTGTATAGTCTAATAAGGCATTATGGAATGATTGTATAGTCTAATAAGGCATTATGGAATGATTGTATAGTCTAATAAGGCATTATGGAATGCTTGTATAGTCTAATAAGGCATTATGGAATGATTGTATAGTCTAATAAGGCATTATGGAATGCTTGTGGAGTCTAATAAGGCATTATGGAATGATTGTATAGTCTAATAAGGCATTATGGAATGCTTGTATAGTCTAATAAGGCATTATGGAATGCTTGTATAGTCTAATAAGGCATTATGGAATGCTTGTATAGTCTAATAAGGCATTATGGAATGATTGTATAGTCTAATAAGGCATTATGGAATGATTGTATAGTCTAATAAGGCATTATGGAATGATTGTATAGTCTAATAAGGCATTATGGAATGATTGTATAGTCTAATAAGGCATTATGGAATGCTTGTATAGTCTAATAAGGCATTATGGAATGATTGTATAGTCTAATAAGGCATTATGGAATGATTGTATAGTCTAATAAGGCATTATGGAATGCTTGTATAGTCTAATAAGGCATTATGGAATGCTTGTATAGTCTAATAAGGCATTATGGAATGCTTGTATAGTCTAATAAGGCATTATGGAATGCTTGTATAGTCTAATAAGGCATTATGGAATGATTGTATAGTCTAATAAGGCATTATGGAATGCTTGTATAGTCTAATAAGGCATTATGGAATGATTGTATAGTCTAATAAGGCATTATGGAATGATTGTATAGTCTAATAAGGCATTATGGAATGATTGTATAGTCTAACAAGGCATTATGGAATGCTTGTATAGTCTAATAAGGCATTATGGAATGATTGTATAGTCTAATAAGGCATTATGGAATGATTGTATAGTCTAATAAGGCATTATGGAATGCTTGTATAGTCTAATAAGGCATTATGGAATGATTGTATAGTCTAATAAGGCATTATGGAATGCTTGTATAGTCTAATAAGGCATTATGGAATGCTTGTATAGTCTAATAAGGCATTATGGAATGATTGTATAGTCTAATAAGGCATTATGGAATGCTTGTATAGTCTAATAAGGCATTATGGAATGCTTGTATAATCTAATAAGGCATTATGGAAGGATTGTATAGTCTAATAAGGCATTATGGAATGCTTGTATAGTCTAATAAGGCATTATGGAATGCTTGTATAGTCTAATAAGGCATTATGGAATGCTTGTATAGTCTAATAAGGCATTATGGAATGATTGTATAGTCTAATAAGGCATTATGGAATGCTTGTATAGTCTAATAAGGCATTATGGAATGCTTGTATAGTCTAACAAGGCATTATGGAATGATTCTATAGTCTAATAAGGCATTGTGGAATGATTGTATAGTCTAATAAGGCATTATGGAATGCTTGTATAGTCTAATAAGGCATTATGGAATGCTTGCATAGTCTAATAAGGCATTATGGAATGATTGTATAGTCTAATAAGGCATTATGGAATGCTTGTATAGTCTAATAAGGCATTATGGAATGCTTGTATAGTCTAACAAGGCATTATGGAATGCTTGTATAGTCTAATAAGGCATTATGGAATGATTGTATAGTCTAATAAGGCATTATGGAATGATTGTATAGTCTAATAAGGCATTATGGAATGATTGTATAGTCTAATAAGGCATTATGGAATGCTTGTATAGTCTAATAAGGCATTATGGAATGATTGTATAGTCTAATAAGGCATTATGGAATGCTTGTATAGTCTAATAAGGCATTATGGAATGATTGTATAGTCTAATAAGGCATTGTGGAATGCTTGTATAGTCTAATAAGGCATTATGGAATGCTTGTATAGTCTAATAAGGCATTATGGAATGCTTGTATAGTCTAATAAGGCATTATGGAATGATTGTATAGTCTAATAAGGCATTATGGAATGATTGTATAGTCTAATAAGGCATTATGGAATGATTGTATAGTCTAATAAGGCATTATGGAATGATTGTATAGTCTAATAAGGCATTATGGAATGCTTGTATAGTCTAATAAGGCATTTTGGAATGCTTGTATAATCTAATAAGGCATTATGGAAGGATTGTATAGTCTAATAAGGCATTATGGAATGCTTGTATAGTCTAATAAGGCATTATGGAATGCTTGTATAGTCTAATAAGGCATTATGGAATGCTTGTATAGTCTAATAAGGCATTATGGAATGATTGTATAGTCTAATAAGGCATTATGGAATGCTTGTATAGTCTAATAAGGCATTATGGAATGATTGTATAGTCTAATAAGGCATTATGGAATGCTTGTATAGTCTAATAAGGCATTATGGAATGCTTGTATAGTCTAATAAGGCATTATGGAATGATTGTATAGTCTAACAAGGCATTATGGAATGATTGTATAGTCTAATAAGGCATTATGGAATGATTGTATAGTCTAACAAGGCATTATGGAATGCTTGTATAGTCTAATAAGGCATTATGGAATGATTGTATAGTCTAATAAGGCATTATGGAATGGTTGTATAGTCTAATAAGGCATTATGGAATGATTGTATAGTCTAATAAGGCATTATGGAATGATTGTATAGTCTAATAAGGCATTATGGAATGATTGTATAGTCTAATAAGGCATTATGGAATGATTGTATAGTCTAATAAGGCATTATGGAATGATTGTATAGTCTAATAAGGCATTATGGAATGATTGTATAGTCTAATAAGGCATTATGGAATGCTTGTATAGTCTAATAAGGCATTATGGAATGATTGTATAGTCTAATAAGGCATTATGGAATGATTGTATAGTCTAATAAGGCATTATGGAATGCTTGTATAGTCTAATAAGGCATTATGGAATGATTGTATAGTCTAATAAGGCATTATGGAATGATTGTATAGTCTAATAAGGCATTATGGAATGATTGTATAGTCTAATAAGGCATTATGGAATGCTTGTATAGTCTAATAAGGCATTTTTGGAATGCTTGTATAATCTAATAAGGCATTATGGAAGGATTGTATAGTCTAATAAGGCATTATGGAATGCTTGTATAGTCTAATAAGGCATTATGGAATGCTTGTATAGTCTAATAAGGCATTATGGAATGCTTGTATAGTCTAATAAGGCATTATGGAATGATTGTATAGTCTAATAAGGCATTATGGAATGCTTGTATAGTCTAATAAGGCATTATGGAATGATTGTATAGTCTAATAAGGCATTATGGAATGCTTGTATAGTCTAATAAGGCATTATGGAATGCTTGTATAGTCTAATAAGGCATTATGGAATGATTGTATAGTCTAACAAGGCATTATGGAATGATTGTATAGTCTAATAAGGCATTATGGAATGATTGTATAGTCTAACAAGGCATTATGGAATGCTTGTATAGTCTAATAAGGCATTATGGAATGATTGTATAGTCTAATAAGGCATTATGGAATGGTTGTATAGTCTAATAAGGCATTATGGAATGATTGTATAGTCTAATAAGGCATTATGGAATGATTGTATAGTCTAATAAGGCATTATGGAATGATTGTATAGTCTAATAAGGCATTATGGAATGATTGTATAGTCTAATAAGGCATTATGGAATGATTGTATAGTCTAATAAGGCATTATGGAATGATTGTATAGTCTAATAAGGCATTATGGAATGCTTGTATAGTCTAATAAGGCATTATGGAATGATTGTATAGTCTAATAAGGCATTATGGAATGATTGTATAGTCTAATAAGGCATTATGGAATGCTTGTATAGTCTAATAAGGCATTATGGAATGATTGTATAGTCTAATAAGGCATTATGGAATGCTTGTATAGTCTAATAAGGCATTATGGAATGCTTGTATAGTCTAATAAGGCATTATGGAATGCTTGTATGGTCTAATAAGGCATTATGGAATGCTTGTATAGTCTATTAAGGCATTATGGAATGATTGTATAGTCTAATAAGGCATTATGGAATGATTGTATAGTCTAATAAGGCATTATGGAATGATTGTATAGTCTAATAAGGCATTATGGAATGATTGTATAGTCTAATAAGGCATTATGGAATGCTTGTATAGTCTAATAAGGCATTATGGAATGCTTGTATAATCTAATAAGGCATTATGGAAGGATTGTATAGTCTAATAAGGCATTATGGAATGCTTGTATAGTCTAATAAGGCATTATGGAATGCTTGTATAGTCTAATAAGGCATTATGGAATGCTTGTATAGTCTAATAAGGCATTATGGAATGATTGTATAGTCTAATAAGGCATTATGGAATGCTTGTATAGTCTAATAAGGCATTATGGAATGCTTGTATAGTCTAACAAGGCATTATGGAATGATTGTATAGTCTAATAAGGCATTATGGAATGATTGTATAGTCTAATAATGTAACGATCCCGGCTGTCTGAGTCGGGTCCTGTCTGGTGACTAGTGTTCCTGTTCGTAATCTCCAGTTTCCCGAGGGTTCGGGAACGCTCCGGGGAGCACTCTTGTTTTCCGCACCTGCATCCCATCAGCAATCTGCACACCTGGTCCTGATCATCACCCTTCTTAGGCTCTGGCCCAACATCCAGTTCCTGCCGGATCGTTAGCCATGAACAGTATGTTTGTCAGCGTATCAGTCTCTGAGCCATTAGTGTTAGTTTTGTTGTTTTGCACCGTTTTGACTTGCTGTGTACTGACCTCCGCTTTTGTTCTGTCTGCAGTCTCTCACCCGGAACCTTCACCCAACCTCTGCCTGATGGTCGGCGGCTGCCGAGCCAGTACCGACCAACCACTGCACCTCAACAACCCATCCACGCCACCCGCTCTGTTCCCTGGATTATTCAGCCTCACTGGAATCTATTAATAAACACTCACCTTTGTCTCAACGCACCTTGTCCTGGTCTGCTTCTGGGTTCTGGCTTAGTTAACCGTGACAGAACGATCCGGCCAGTAATGAACCCAGCGGACCTGGACTCTGTTCGCCATGCTATTACCCAGCAGGAGAAGATGTTGGGCCATCAAGCACGGTACTACAGGAGATCGCGTTGTCAGTTCGGAACCTTTCTACCGGTCTGACGGAGGTCCAGAATCAACGCAAGTGTCCGGTGGAGGATCCACTACCGGTTTCACCCATCTCGCCCGCCGCTTCGAAGCTGTGTCCATCCGTGAGCCCAAGGTACCGACGCCGGATAAATATGAGGGGGAGCTGGGAAGATGCCGTTCCTTCCTTATGCAGTGTGGACTAGTGTTCGATCTACAGCCCTACTCTTATGCACAGACAAGGCTAGGATAGCCTTTGTGATTGAGTTGCTGCGTGGTCGAGCGCTGGAGTGGGCTTCAGCCGTTTGGGAACGACAGGATCCCTGCATGGCTTCATACCAGGGGTTCACGGCCGAGATGAGGAAGCTCTTCGACCATTCCGTCCGAGGGAGGGACGCAGCTAGGCGCCTGTTTTCGCCGCCAAGGAACTCGCAGCGTGGCCGACTTCGTGATCGAGTTCAGGACGTTGGCTGTGGAGAGTGGGTGGAACGAGGAGTCGCTGCAAGCGGCCTTTACCAGGGTCTGTCGGAGCAGCTCAAGGATGAGTTGATCTCCTATCCGGAGCCTAGTGACCTGGACAGCTTGGTAGCTTTGTCTATTCGGGTGGATAATCGAGTCCGAGAGCGAAGGAGGGAGAAGCAATGGGGTCCGTCCAATCGATCAGCTTCTCAGTTCCCAGTCGGGTCGGGTGGTGGACCAGAACACGCCGATCATTCTCCACCACAATGGATTAGTGGAGAGGTCCTCTCCCCGATTCTGAACCCATGCAAGTGGGGCGGCACGGGTTAACCAAGGAGGAGCGTCAACATAGACGTAAGACCAACTGCTGCCTCTACTGTGGTAGCTCGGGACATTACATCTCCACTTGTTCCCGGCGGTCGCAACTGCCCGGCTCGCTAAAGTTGGGAGGACTTTTAGCGAGCCAGTTTCAACCTCTCAGTACCTCTGTCAGACCCCGCTTTCCCGGCTACCCTTGTGAACAGGAATCAGAGCTTAGCGCTAACGCTTTTATCGATTCAGGTGCCGATGGAAGCTTTCTTGATGCCGAGTTGGTGGAACAGCTGGGGCTTTCCAAGGAGCAATTGCCGAAGCCATTGAAGCGACCACTCTGAACGGCAGTAGTCTGGCACGTATCACGATGAGGACTGAACCGGTTAAGATGCGGTTGTCGGGGAATCATTCTGAGATGATTTCATTCTTCATTCTGCCGTCTTCCCATGTTCCTCTGGTCCTTGGATACCCCTGGCTGAAGGAACACAATCCCACGTTTCGATTGGGTGACGGGCAAGGTAACGAGTTGGAGCCTTGATTGTCATGCTAACTGTCTCAAGACTGCCTGCCCCATTCGGTTCCCAGTCAGGTGATTGAGGCTAAACCCCTGGATTTGTCCCTGGTTCCCGAGACATATCACGATTTGGGGGAAGTTTTCAGTAAGCAGAAGGCTCTGTCACTCCCTCCCCACCGACCATATGATTGTGCCATCAACCTGGTCCCTGGAGCTGTCTACCCCCAAGGGAAGGTTATACAGTATCTCCCGACCTGAACGTGAGGCGTTGGAGACCTACATCAAGGAGTCCCTAGCTGCTGGTCTCGTTCGGTCCCTCGTCATCACCCCCTGGGGGCAGGATTCTTCTTTGTGGGTAAGAAGGATGGCTCTCTTCGACCGTGTATTGATTATCGGGGGTTGAATGACATCACGGTCAAGAACAAGTATCCCCTGCCCTTGATGAGTTCTGCCTTCGACTCCTTACAGGGTGCTACGGTGTTCACCAAGCTAGACCTACGCAATGCGTATCACCTGGTCCGGATCAGAGAGGGGGACGAGTGGTTGACGGGTTTCACTACACCGATGGGTCACTTCGAGTATCAGGTGATGCCGCTTTGGACTGACCAATGCTCCAGCGGTATTCCAGAGTATGGTGAACGACGTCCTGAGAGATATGATCGGTCTCTTTGTGTTTGTTTACCTGGATGACATTCTGATCTTCTCGAAGGAACCTTCCGACCACGTCCCAGCATGTCCGGCAGGTTCTGCAGCGATTGTTGGAGAATCGCCTGTTCGTGAAGGCCGAGAAGTGCGAGTTTCACGCCCGCACGACATCCTTTCTCGGGTACATCATCTCCAGGGGAGAGATTAGGATGGACCAGGAGAAGGTTAGAGCGGTTCTGGAATGGGCCCAGCCCGGTACGAGATTGCAGCTCCAGAGATTTTTGGGGTTTGACGAATTTCTACCGCAGATTCATCCGGGATTACAGCCGTGGTGGCCGCTCCATTAACTGCCTTGACTTCCAGTATCAGGACCTTCAAGTGGAATCCGGAGGCGGATCGAGCGTTTCTGGATTTGAAGAGGCGATTCACCAACGCACCGATTCTCTCTCAACCGGACACGGCCCGTCAGTTCGCTGCTGAAGTGGACGCGTCTGATGTGGGAGTTGGCGCCATCCTGTCGCAGCGATGCTCCACGGACAGTAAACTCCATCCCTGCGCCTACTACTCGCCGCCTTTCGCCTGCGGAGAGGAATTACGATGTGGGTAACCGGGAGCTTCTCGCGGTGAAACTTGCCTTGGAGGAGTGGCGCCACTGGTTGGGGGGCGGAGCAACCGTTTATTGTCTGGACTGGACCACAAGAATCTTGCTTACGTGCAATCGGCTAAACGCCTCAACTCCCGTCAGGCCAGGTGGGCGCTGTTTTTTCGGACGATTCAAGTTTTTTCCCTGACGTTCCGACCTGGATCTAAGAACGGCAAGGCGGACGCCTTGTCCCGGATGTTCTCCAAGACGGAGGAGAGTGGGTCCAAGACCGAGACAATTCTTCCCCCGGAACTGCGTCGTGGGAGCAGTTATGTGGAAGATTGAGGAGGAGGTGCTGGCGGCCTTCGGACTCAGCCCGGTCCCGGTAACGGTCCACCCGGGTCGGGTTGTTTGTGCCTGAGTCGGTTCGCCCTGCTGTCCTCAAATGGTCCCACGCCAGCAAGATGGCTTGTCACCCTGGCGTGGCTCGGACAATGGCGCTTTCTTCGCAGACGCTTTTTGGTGGCTTGCCATGGCCGAGGATACCCGGGTTTTGTTGCTGCCTGTCCAGTGTGTGCGCAGAATAAGAGTACCAATCGGCCCAGCTCTGGACTACTTCACCCCCTTCCTATTCCCCGCCACCATGGTCGCATCTGGCCCTGGACTCCGTCACGGGGTTGCCCGCTTCTGAGGGGAACACGGTCGTTCTGACTATCGTGGACAGATTCAGCAAGTTCGCCCACTTTGTGCCAATTGCCAAGCTTCCCTCTGCCTCGGAGACGTCCGAGATCCTGGTTAGGGAGGTTTTCAGGGTCCACGGTTTGCCCAGTGATATCGCTTTCCCGACCGTGGCCCGCAGTTTACCTCTGCTGTCTGGAAGTCCTTCTGTTTGGCCATTGGAGCTACTGTCAGTCTCACATCTGGTTTTCACCCCCAATCCAATGGTCAGGCGGAGAGAGCCAACCAGAAGATGGAATCAACGCTACGCTGTCTGGTCTCTTCCAACCCCACCTCCTGGGTCTCTCAGTTGCCTTGGGTTGAGTATGCCCACAATACTCTTCCTACATCTGCCACTGGGATGTCTCCCTTCCAGTGCCTGTATGGCTACCAACCTCCCCTGTTTCCCTTCTCAGGAGAAGGAGCTCTCAGTGCCTTCTGTTCAGGCCCATATTCGTGTTGCCACCGGACCTGGCATCGGGCCAGAAAGGCACTCCTTAGAGTTTCGACCGGTATCAGCTCCAGGCGAATCGCCGCCGGATCCCCGCTCCCACCTATACCATCGGAGATAGGGTTTGGTGGCCACACGGGATCTTCCGTTACGGACTGAGTCTAGGAAGTTGTTACCGAAGTTCATTGGTCCGTTTGTGGTGGAGAAGGTGATCAATCCAGTGGCAGTTCGACTCAAACTACCGAGGACGCTCAGAGTCCATCCCACCTTTCATGTCTCCTGCCTCAAGCCTGTCTTCCTCAGTCCTCTGTTGCCTCCTCCGCCTCCTCCTCCTCTCGGATGATCGGAGGTGGTCCTGCCTACACGGTGCGCCGCATCATGGATTCCAGACCGCGGGGCCGGGGTTTCCAGTATCTCGTGGGACTGGGAGGGGGTATGGCCCTGAAGAGAGGAGTTGGATTCCGCGGCGACAGGTCCTTGATGCGGACCTCATCAGTGACTTCACCGCCCATCCTGGCGCTCCGGGGAGTCCCGCCCGGTGGCGTCTGGGCCGGAGGGGGGTACTGCAACGATCCCGGCTGTCTGAGTCGGGTCTGTCTGGTGACTAGTGTTCCTGTTCGTAATCTCCAGTTTCCCGAGGGTTCGGGAACGCTCCGGGGAGCGCTCTTGTTTTCCGCACCTGCATCCCATCAGCAATCTGCACACCTGGTCCTGATCATCACCCCTTCTTAGGCTCTGGCCCAACATCCAGTTCCTGCCGGATCGTTAGCCATGAACAGTATGTTTGTCAGCGTATCAGTCTCTGAGCCATTAGTGTTAGTTTTGTTGTTTTGCACCGTTTTTGACTTGCTGTGTACTGACCTCCGTTTTGTTCTGTCTGCAGTCTCCACCCGAACCTTCACCCAACCTCTGCCTGATGGTCGGCGGCTGCCGAGCCAGTACCGACCAACCACTGCACCCTCAACAACCCATCCACGCCACCCGCTCTGTTCCCTGGATTATTCAGCCTCACTCGGAATCTATTAATAAACACTCACCTTTGTCTCAACGTACCTTGTCCTGGTCTGCTTCTGGGTTCTGGCTTAGTTAACCGTGACAAATAAGGCATTATGGAATGCTTGTACAGTCTAATAAGGCATTATGGAATGCTTGTATAGTCTAATAAGGCATTATGGAATGATTGTATAGTCTAATAAGGCATTATGGAATGCTTGTATAGTCTAATAAGGCATTATGGAATGCTTGTATAGTCTAACAAGGCATTATGGAATGCTTGTATAGTCTAATAAGGCATTATGGAATGATTGTATAGTCTAATAAGGCATTATGGAATGATTGTATAGTCTAATAAGGCATTATGGAATGATTGTATAGTCTAATAAGGCATTATGGAATGCTTGTATAGTCTAATAAGGCATTATGGAATGATTGTATAGTCTCAATAAGGCATTATGGAATGCTTGTATAGTCTAATAAGGCATTATGGAATGCTTGTATAGTCTAACAAGGCATTATGGAATGCTTGTATAGTCTAATAAGGCATTATGGAATGATTGTATAGTCTAATAAGGCATTATGGAATGATTGTATAGTCTAATAAGGCATTATGGAATGATTGTATAGTCTAATAAGGCATTATGGAATGCTTGTATAGTCTAATAAGGCATTATGGAATGATTGTATAGTCAATAAGGCATTATGGAATGCTTGTGTAGTCTAATAAGGCATTATGGAATGATTGTATAGTCTAATAAGGCATTATGGAATGCTTGCCGTATAGTCTAATAAGGCATTATGGAATGCTTGTATAGTCTAATAAGGCATTATGGAATGCTTGTATAGTCTAATAAGGCATTATGGAATGATTGTATAGTCTAATAAGGCATTATGGAATGATTGTATAGTCTAATAAGGCATTATGGAACGATTGTATAGTCTAACAAGGCATTATGGAATGATTGTATAGTCTAATAAGGCATTATGGAATGCTTGTATAGTCTAATAAGGCATTATGGAATGATTGTATAGTCTAATAAGGCATTATGGAATGATTGTATAGTCTAATAAGGCATTATGGGAATGCTTGTATAGTCTAATAAGGCATTATGGAATGCTTGTATAGTCTAATAAGGGCATTATGGAATGCTTGTATAGTCTAATAAGGCATTATGGAATGCTTGTATAGTCTAATAAGGCATTATGGAATGATTGTGTAGTCTAATAAGGCATTATGGAATGCTTGTATAGTCTAATAAGGCATTATGGAATGATTGTATAGTCTAATAAGGCATTATGGAATGATTGTATAGTCTAATAAGGCATTATGGAATGCTTGTATAGTCTAATAAGGCATTATGGAATGATTGTATAGTCTAATAAGGCATTATGGAATGATTGTATAGTCTAATAAGGCATTATGGAATGCTTGTATAGTCTAATAAGGCATTATGGAATGATTGTATAGTCTAATAAGGCATTATGGAATGCTTGTATAGTCTAATAAGGCATTATGGAATGATTGTATAGTCTAATAAGGCATTATGGAATGCTTGTATAGTCTAATAAGGCATTATGGAATGATTGTATAGTCTAATAAGGCAGTATGGAATGGTTGTATAGTCTATTAAGGCATTATGGAATGATTGTATAGTCTAATAAGGCATTATGGAATGATTGTATAGTCTAATAAGGCATTATGGAATGATTGTATAGTCTAATAAGGCATTATGGAATGATTGTATAGTCTAATAAGGCATTATGGAATGATTGTATAGTCTAATAAGGCATTATGGGAATGATTGTATAGTCTAATAAGGCATTATGGAATGCTTGTATAGTCTAATAAGGCATTATGGAATGATTGTATAGTCTAATAAGGCATTATGGAATGATTGTATAGTCTAATAAGGCATTATGGAATGCTTGTATAGTCTAATAAGGCATTATGGAATGATTGTATAGTCTAATAAGGCATTATGGAATGCTTGTATAGTCTAATAAGGCATTATGGAATGCTTGTATAGTCTAATAAGGCATTATGGAATGCTTGTATAGTCTAATAAGGCATTATGGAATGCTTGTATAGTCTAATAAGGCATTATGGAATGATTGTATAGTCTAATAAGGCATTATGGAATGATTGTATAGTCTAATAAGGCATTATGGAATGATTGTATAGTCTAATAAGGCATTATGGAATGATTGTATAGTCTAATAAGGCATTATGGAATGCTTGTATAGTCTAATAAGGCATTATGGAATGATTGTATAGTCTAATAAGGCATTATGGAATGATTGTATAGTCTAATAAGGCATTATGGAATGCTTGTATAGTCTAATAAGGCATTATGGAATGATTGTATAGTCTAATAAGGCATTATGGAATGCTTGTATAGTCTAATAAGGCATTATGGAATGATTGTATAGTCTAATAAGGCATTATGGAATGATTGTATAGTCTAATAAGGCATTATGGAATGATTGTATAGTCTAACAAGGCATTATGGAATGCTTGTATAGTCTAATAAGGCATTATGGAATGATTGTATAGTCTAATAAGGCATTATGGAATGATTGTATAGTCTAATAAGGCATTATGGAATGCTTGTATAGTCTAATAAGGCATTAGGAATGATTGTATAGTCTAATAAGGCATTATGGAATGCTTGTATAGTCTAATAAGGCATTATGGAATGCTTGTATAGTCTAATAAGGCATTATGGAATGATTGTATAGTCTAATAAGGCATTATGGAATGCTTGTATAGTCTAATAAGGCATTATGGAATGCTTGTATAATCTAATAAGGCATTATGGAAGGATTGTATAGTCTAATAAGGCATTGGAATGCTTGTAAGTCTAATAAGGCATTATGGAATGCTTGTATAGTCTAATAAGGCATTATGGAATGCTTGTATAGTCTAATAAGGCATTATGGAATGATTGCATAGTCTAATAAGGCATTATGGAATGCTTGTATAGTCTAATAAGGCATTATGGAATGCTTGCATAGTCTAATAAGGCATTATGGAATGACCTTGTATAGTCTAATAAGGCATTATGGAATGCTTGTATAGTCTAATAAGGCATTATGGAATGATTGTATAGTCTAATAAGGCATTATGGAATGCTTGTATAGTCTAATAAGGCATTATGGAATGCTTGTATAGTCTAATAAGGCATTATGGAATGCTTGTATAGTCTAATAAGGCATTATGGAATGATTGTATAGTCTAATAAGGCATTATGGAATGATTGTATAGTCTAATAAGGCATTATGGAATGATTGTATAGTCTAATAAGGCATTATGGAATGATTGTATAGTCTAATAAGGCATTATGGAATGCTTGTATAGTCTAATAAGGCATTTTGGAATGCTTGTATAATCTAATAAGGCATTATGGAAGGATTGTATAGTCTAATAAGGCATTATGGAATGCTTGTATAGTCTAATAAGGCATTATGGAATGCTTGTATAGTCTAATAAGGCATTATGGAATGCTTGTATAGTCTAATAAGGCATTATGGAATGATTGTATAGTCTAATAAGGCATTATGGAATGCTTGTATAGTCTAATAAGGCATTATGGAATGATTGTATAGTCTAATAAGGCATTATGGAATGCTTGTATAGTCTAATAAGGCATTATGGAATGCTTGTATAGTCTAATAAGGCATTATGGAATGATTGTATAGTCTAACAAGGCATTATGGAATGATTGTATAGTCTAATAAGGCATTATGGAATGATTGTATAGTCTAACAAGGCATTACTGGAATGCTTGTATAGTCTAATAAGGCATTATGGAATGATTGTATAGTCTAATAAGGCATTATGGAATGGTTGTATAGTCTAATAAGGCATTATGGAATGATTGTATAGTCTAATAAGGCATTATGGAATGATTGTATAGTCTAATAAGGCATTATGGAATGATTGTATAGTCTAATAAGGCATTATGGAATGATTGTATAGTCTAATAAGGCATTATGGAATGATTGTATAGTCTAATAAGGCATTATGGAATGATTGTATAGTCTAATAAGGCATTATGGAATGCTTGTATAGTCTAATAAGGCATTATGGAATGATTGTATAGTCTAATAAGGCATTATGGAATGATTGTATAGTCTAATAAGGCATTATGGAATGATTGTATAGTCTAATAAGGCATTATGGAATGATTGTATAGTCTAATAAGGCATTATGGAATGCTTGTATAGTTCTAATAAGGCATTATGGAATGCTTGTATAGTCTAATAAGGCATTATGGAATGCTTGTATGGTCTAATAAGGCATTATGGAATGATTGTATAGTCTAATAAGGCATTATGGAATGATTGTATAGTCTAATAAGGCATTATGGAATGATTGGTATAGTCTAATAAGGCATTATGGAATGATTGTATAGTCTAATAAGGCATTATGGAATGCTTGTATAGTCTAATAAGGCATTATGGAATGCTTGTATAATCTAATAAGGCATTATGGAAGGATTGTATAGTCTAATAAGGCATTATGGAATGCTTGTATAGTCTAATAAGGCATTATGGAATGCTTGTATAGTCTAATAAGGCATTATGGAATGCTTGTATAGTCTAATAAGGTATTATGGAATGATTGTAGAGTCTAATAAGGCATTATGGAATGCTTGTATAGTCTAATAAGGCATTATGGAATGCTTTGCATAGTCTCACAAGGCATTATGGAATGATTGTATAGTCTAATAAGGCATTATGGAATGATTGTATAGTCTAATAAGGCATTATGGAATGCTTGTATAGTCTAATAAGGCATTATGGAATGCTTGTATAGTCTAATAAGGCATTATGGAATGATTGTATAGTCTAATAAGGCATTATGGAATGTTTGTATAGTCTAATAAGGCATTATGGAATGCTTGTATAGTCTAACAAGGCATTATGGAATGCTTGTATAGTCTAATAAGGCATTATGGAATGATTGTGTAGTCTAATAAGGCATTATGGAATGATTGTATAGTCTAATAAGGCATTATGGAATGATTGTATAGTCTAATAAGGCATTATGGAATGCTTGTATAGTCTAATAAGGCATTATGGAATGATTGTATAGTCTAATAAGGCATTATGGAATGCTTGTGTAGTCTAATAAGGCATTATGGAATGATTGTATAGTCTAATAAGGCATTATGGAATGCTTGTATAGTCTAATAAGGCATTATGGAATGCTTGTATAGTCTAATAAGGCATTATGGAATGCTTGTATAGTCTAATAAGGCATTATGGAATGATTGTATAGTCTAATAAGGCATTATGGAATGATTGTATAGTCTAATAAGGCATTATGGAACGATTGTATAGTCTAATAAGGCATTATGGAATGATTGTATAGTCTAATAAGGCATTATGGAATGCTTGTATAGTCTAATAAGGCATTACGGAATGATTGTATAGTCTAATAAGGCATTATGGAATGATTGTATAGTCTAATAAGGCATTATGGAATGCTTGTATAGTCTAATAAGGCATTATGGAATGCTTGTATAGTCTAATAAGGCATTATGGAATGCTTGTATAGTCTAATAAGGCATTATGGAATGCTTGTATAGTCTAATAAGGCATTATGGAATGATTGTATAGTTTAATAAGGCATTATGGAATGCTTGTATAGTCTAATAAGGCATTATGGAATGATTGTATAGTCTAATAAGGCATTATGGAATGATTGTATAGTCTAATAAGGCATTATGGAATGCTTGTATAGTCTAATAAGGCATTATGGAATGATTGTATAGTCTAATAAGGCATTATGGAATGATTGTATAGTCTAATAAGGCATTATGGAATGCTTGGTATAGTCTAATAAGGCATTATGGAATGATTGTATAGTCTAATAAGGCATTATGGAATGCTTGTATAGTCTAATAAGGCATTATGGAATGATTGTATAGTCTAATAAGGCATTATGGAATGCTTGTATAGTCTAATAAGGCATTATGGAATGATTGTATAGTCTAATAAGGCATTATGGAATGGTTGTATAGTCTAATAAGGCATTATGGAATGATTGTATAGTCTAATAAGGCATTATGGAATGATTGTATAGTCTAATAAGGCATTATGGAATGATTGTATAGTCTAATAAGGCATTATGGAATGATTGTATAGTCTAATAAGGCATTATGGAATGATTGTATAGTCTAATAAGGCATTATGGAATGCTTGTATAGTCTAATAAGGCATTATGGAATGCTTGTATAGTCTAATAAGGCATTATGTGTAACGATCCCGGCAGTCTGAGTCGGGTCCTGTCTGGTGATTAGTTTTCCTGTTCGTGATCTCCAGTTTCCCGAGGGTTCGGGAACGCTCCGGGAGCTCTCTTGTTTTCCGCACCTGCATCCCATCAGCAATCTGCACACCTGGTCCTGATCATCACCCTTCTTAGGCTCAACATCCAGTTCCTGCCGGATCGTTACCATGAACAGTATGTTTGTCCGTGTATCAGCCTGGAAACATCTAGCGTTAGTTTTGTTGTTTTGGCACCTTGTTGAATTGCTGTGTACTGACCTCCGTTTTGTTCTGTCTGCAGTCTCTCACCCGAACCTTCACCCAACCTCTGCCTGATGAGTCGGCGGCTGCCGAGCCATTTCTGGACCTACCACTGCACCTCAACAACCCACCACGCCACCCGCTCTGTTCCCTGGATTATTCAGCCTCAGAGTCTATTCAATAAACACTCACCTTTGTCTCAAAGTACCTTGTCCTGGTCTGCTTCTGGGTTCTGGCTTAGTAAACCGTGACAGAACGATCCGGCCAGTAATGAACCCAGCGGACCTGGACTCTGTCCGCCATGCCATTACCCATCAGGAGAAGATGTTGGGCCATCAAGCACGGAGCTACAGGAGATCGCGTTGGCAGTTCGAACCTTTCTACCGGTCTGACGGAGGTCCAGAACCAGCGCAAGCCGTGGAGGATCCACTACCGGTTTCACCCATCTCGCCTGCCGCGTCTGGAGCGGTGTCCTTCCGTGAGCCCAAGGTTCCGACGCGGGATAAATATGAGGGGGAGCTGGGAAGATGCGTTCCTTCCTTATGCAGTGTGGATTAGTGTTCGATCTACAGCCCTACTCTTATGCCACAGACAAGGCTAGGGATAGCCTTTGTGATTGCGTTGCTGCGTGGTCGAGCGCTGGAGTGGGCTTCAGCCGTTTGGGAACGACAAGACCCCTGCATGGCTTCATACCAGGGGTTCACGGCCGAGATGAGGAAGCTCTTCACCATTCCGTCCGAGGGAGGGACGCAGCTAGCGCCTGTTTTCACCTCACCAAGGAATCTCGCAGCGTGGCCGACTTCGTGATCGAGTTCAAGACGTTGGCTGTGAGAGTGGGTGGAACGAGAGTCTCTGCAAGCGGCCTTTACCAGGGTCTGTCGGAGCAGCTCAAGGATGAGTTGATCTCCTATCCGGAGCCTAGTGACCTGGACAGCTTGGTAGCCTTGTCTATTCGGGTGGATAATCGAGTCCGAGAGCGAAGGAGGGAACTGGGGTCCGAATCGATCAGCTCTCAGTTCCCAGTCGGGTCGGGTGGTGGACCAGAACACGTCGATCATTCTCCACCACAAAGGATTAGTGGAGAGGTCCTCTCTTCCGATTCTGAACCCATGCAAGTGGGGCAGGCACGGGTTAACCAAGGAGGAGCGCCAACATAGACGTAAGACCAACTGCTGCCTCTACTGTGGTAGCTCGGGACATTACATCTCCACTTGTTTCCGGCGGTCGACTGCCCGGCTCGCTAAAGTTGGGAGGACTTTTAGCGAGCCAGTTTCAACCTCTCAGTACCTCTGTCAGACCCGTTTCCCGGCTACCCTTGTGAACAGGAATCAGAGCTTAGCGATTAACGCTTTTATCGATTCAGGTGCCGTGGAAGCTTTCTTCGATGCCGAGTTGGTGGAACAGCTGGGGCTTTCAGGAGCAATTGCCGGAAGCCATTGAAGCGACCACTCTGAACGGCAGTAGGCTGGCACGATCACGATGAGGACTGAACCGGTTAAGATGCGGTTGTCGGGGAATCATTCTGAGATGATTTCATTCTTCATTCTGCCGCCTTCCCATGTTCCTCTGGTCCTGGATACCCCTGGCTGAAGGAACACAATCCCACGCTCGATTGGGTGACGGGCAAGGTAACGAGTTGGAGCCTTGATTGTCATGCTAACTGTCTCAAGACTGCCTGTCCCCATTCGGTTCCCCAGTCAGGTGATTGAGGTTAAACCCCCAGATTTGTCCCTGGTTCCCGAGACATATCACGATTTGGGGAAAGTTTTCAGTAAGCAGAAGGCTCATGTCACCCCTCCCCACCGACCATATGATTGTGCCATCAACCTGTTCCCTGGAGCTGTCTACCCCGAAGGAAGGTTATACAGTATCTCCGACCTGAACGTGAGGCGTTGGAGACCTACATCAAGGAGTCCCTAGCTGCTGGTCTCGTCGTCCCGTCATCACCCCTGGGGGCAGGATTCTTCTTTGTGGGTAAGAAGGATGGCTCCCCGACCGGTTTGATTATCGGGGGTTGAATGACATCACGGTCAAGAACAAGTATCCCCTGCCCTTGATGAGTTCTGCCTTCGACTCTACAGGGTGCTACGGTATTCACCAAGCTAGACCTACGCAACGCGTATCACATGGTCCGGATCAGAGAGGGGGACGAGTGGTTGACGGGTTTCAATACACCGATGGGTCACTCGAGTATCAGGTGATGCCGTTTGACTGACCAATGCTCCAGCGGTATTCCAGAGTATGGTGAACGCACGCCCTGAGAGATATGATCGGTCTCTTTGTGT
This sequence comes from Coregonus clupeaformis, assembly GCF_020615455.1. NCBI lineage: Eukaryota > Metazoa > Chordata > Actinopteri > Salmoniformes > Salmonidae > Coregonus > Coregonus clupeaformis. The sequence continues at coordinate 42,824,156 of NC_059212.1, read as the reverse complement.
TTGTTTACCTGGATGACATTCTGATCTTCTCGAAGGAACCTTCCCACCACGTCCAGCATGTCCGGCAGGTTCTGCAGCGATTGTTGGAGAATCGCCTGTTCGTGAAGGCCGAGAAGTGCGAGTTTCACGCCCACCACGACATCCTTTCGGGTACATGATCTCCAGGGGAGAGATTAGGATGGACCAGGAGAAGGTTAGAGCGGTTCTGGAATGGGCCCAGCCCGGTACGAGATTGCAGCTCCAGAGATTTTTGGGGTTTGCGAATTTCCACCGCAGATTCATCCGGGGATTACAGCCGTGTGGCCGCTCCGTTAACTGCCTTGACTTCCAGTATCAGGACCTTCAAGTGGAACCGGAGGCGGATCGAGCGCTTTCTGGATTTGAAGAGGCGATTCACCAACGCACCGATTCTCTCTCAACCGGACACGCCCGTCAGTTCGTCGTTGAAGTGGACGCGTCTGATGTGGGAGTTGGCGCCATCCTGTCGCAGCGATGCTCCACGGACAGTAAACTCCATCCCTGCGCCTACTACTCTCGTCGCCTTCGCTTGGAGAGGAATTACGATGTGGGTAACCGGGAGCTTCCGCGGTGAAACTTGCCTTGGAGGAGTGGCGCCACTGGTTGGAGGGGGCGAGCAACCGTTTATTGTCTGGACTGACCACAAGAATCTTGCTTACGTGCAATCGGCTAAACGTCTCAACTCCCGCCAGGCCAGGTGGGCGTTGTTTTTCGGACGATTCAAGTTTGCCCTGACGTTCCGACCTGGATCTAAGAACGGCAAGGCGGACGCCTTGTCCCGGATGTTCTCCAAGACGGAGGAGAGTGGGTCCAAGACCGAGACTATTCTCCCCGGAACTGCGTCGTGGGGAGCAGTTAGGTGGAAGATTGAGGAGGAGGTGCTGGCGGCCCTTCGGACTCAGCCCGGTCCCGGTAACGGTCCACCCGGTCGGTTGTTTGTGCCTGAGTCGGTTCGCCCTGCTGTCCTCAAATGGTCCCACGCCAGCAAGATGGCTTGTCACCCTGGCGTAGCTCGGACAATGGCGCTTTCTTCGCAGACGCTTTTTGGTGGCCTGCCTGGCCGAGGATACTCGGGGTTTTTGTTGCTGCCTGTCCAGTGTGTGCGCAGAATAAGAGTACCAATCGGCCCAGCTCTGGACTACTTCACCCCCTTCCTATTCCCCGGCGACCATGGTCGCATCTGGCCCTGACTTCGCCACTGGGTTGCCCGCTCTGAGGGGAACACGGTCGTTCTGACTATCGTGGACAGATTCAGCAAGTTCGCCCACTTTGTGCCAATTGCCAAGCTTCCCTCTGCCTCGAGACGTCCGAGATCCTGGTTAGGGAGGTTTTCAGGGTCCACGGTTTGCCCAGTGATATGGTTTCCACCGTGGCCCTCAGTTTACCTCTGCTGTCTGGAAGTCCTTCTGTTTGGCCATTGAGCTACAGTCAGTCTCACATCTGGGTTTCACCCCCAATCCAATGGTCAGGCGGAGAGAGCCAACCAGAAGATGGAATCCACGCTACGCTGTCTGGTCTCTTCCAACCCCACCTCCTGGGTCTCTCAGTTGCCTTGGGTTGAGTATGCCCACAATACTCTCCCCACATCTGCCACTGGGATGTCTCCCTTCCAGTGCCTGTATGGCTACCAACCTCCCCTGTTCCCTTCTCAGGAGAAGGAGCTCTCAGTGCCTTCGGTTCAGGCCCATATTCGTCGCGCCACCGGACCTGGCACGGGCCAGAAAGGCACTCCTTAGAGTTTCGGACCGTATCAGCTCCAGGCGAATCGCCGCCGGATCCCCCCACCTATACCACCGGAGATAGGGTTTGGTTGGCCACACGGGATCTTCCGTACGGACTGAGTCTAGGAAGTTGTTACCGAAGTTCATTGGTCCGTTTGTGGTGGAGAAGGTGATCAATCCAGTGGCAGTTCGACTCAAACTACCGAGGACGCTCAGAGTCCATCCCACCTTTCATGTCTCCTGCCTCAAGCCTGTCTCTCCTCAGTCCTCTGTTGCCTCCTCCGCCTCCTCCTCCTCCTCCTCGGATGATCGGAGGTGGTCCTGCCTACACGGTGCGTCGCATCATGGATTCCAGACGGCGGGGCCGGGGTTTCCAGTATCTCGTGGACTGGGAGGTGTATGGCCCTGAAGAGAGGAGTTGGATTCCGCGGCGACAGGTCCTAGATGCTGACCTCATCAGTGACTTCTACCGCCCCATCCTGGCGCTCCGGGAGTCCCGCCCGGTGGCGTTGGCCGGAGGTACTGCACCGATCCCGGTAGTCTGAGTCGGGTCCTGTCCGTGATTAGTTTTCCTGTTCGTGATCTCCAGTTTCCCGAGGGTTCGGGAACGCTCCGGGAGCTCTCTTGTTTTCCGCACCTGCATCCCATCAGCAATCTGCACACCTGGTCCTGATCATCACCTTCTTAGGCTCTGGCCTAACATCCAGTTCCTGCGGATCGCTAGCCATGAACAGTATGTTTGTCCGTGTATCAGCCTGGAAACATCTAGCGTTAGTTTTGTTGTTTGCACCTTGTTGAATTGCTGTGTACTGACCTCCGTTTTGTTCTGTCTGCAGTCTCTCACCCGGAACCTTCACCCAACCTCTGCCTGATGGTCGGCGGCTGCCGAGCCATTTCTGGACCTACCACTGCACCCTCAACAACCCATCCACGCCACCCGCTCTGTTCCCTGGATTATTCAGCCTCACTCGGGAGTCTATTCAATAAACACTCACCTTTGTCTCAAAGTACCTTGTCCTGGTCTGCTTCTGGGTTCTGGCTTAGTAAACCGTGACATTATGGAATGCTTGTATAGTCTAATAAGGCATTATGGAATGCTTGTATAGTCTAATAAGGCATTATGGAATGATTGTATAGTCTAATAAGGCATTATGGAATGATTGTATAGTCTAATAAGGCATTATGGAATGATTGTATAGTCTAATAAGGCATTATGGAATGCTTGTATAGTCTAATAAGGCATTATGGAATGCTTGTATAATCTAATAAGGCATTATGGAAGGATTGTAGTAGTCTAATAAGGCATTATGGAATGCTTGTATAGTCTAATAAGGCATTATGGAATGCTTGTATAGTCTAATAAGGCATTATGGAATGCTTGTATAGTCTAATAAGGCATTATGGAATGATTGTATAGTCTAATAAGGCATTATGGAATGCTTGTATAGTCTAATAAGGCATTATGGAATGCTTGTATAGTTTAACAAGGCATTATGGAATGATTGTATAGTCTAATAAGGCATTATGGAATGATTGTATAGTCTAATAAGGCATTATGGAATGCTTGCATAGTCTAATAAGGCATTATGGAATGCTTGTATAGTCTAACAAGGTATTATGGAATGCTTGTATAGTCTAATAAGGCATTATGGAATGATTGTATAGTCTAATAAGGCATTATGGAATGATTGTATAGTCTAATAAGGCATTATGGAATGATTGTATAGTCTAATAAGGCATTATGGAATGATTGTATAGTCTAATAAGGCATTATGGAATGCTTGTATAGTCTAATAAGGCATTATGGAATGATTGTATAGTCTAATAAGGCATTATGGAATGCTTGTATAGTCTAATAAGGCATTATGGAATGATTGTATAGTCTAATAAGGCATTATGGAATGCTTGTATAGTCTAATAAGGCATTATGGAATGCTTGTATAGTCTAATAAGGCATTATGGAATGCTTGTATAGTCTAATAAGGCATTATGGAATGATTGTATAGTCTAATAAGGCATTATGGAATGATTGTATAGTCTAATAAGGCATTATGGAATGATTGTATAGTCTAATAAGGCATTATGGAATGCTTGTATAGTCTAATAAGGCATTATGGAATGATTGTATAGTCTAATAAGGCATTATGGAATGATTGTATAGTCTAATAAGGCATTATGGAATGCTTGTATAGTCTAATAAGGCATTATGGAATGATTGTATAGTCTAATAAGGCATTATGGGAATGCTTGTGTAGTCTAATAAGGCATTATGGAATGATTGTATAGTCTAATAAGGCATTATGGAATGATTGTATAGTCTAATAAGGCATTATGGAATGCTTGTATAGTCTAATAAGGCATTATGGAATGCTTGCATAGTCTAATAAGGCATTATGGAATGATTGTATAGTCTAATAAGGCATTGTGGAATGATTGTATAGTCTAATAAGGCATTATGGAATGATTGTATAGTCTAATAAGGCATTATGGAATGATTGTATAGTCTAATAAGGCATTATGGAATGCTTGTATAGTCTAATAAGGCATTATGGAATGATTGTATAGTCTAATAAGGCATTATGGAATGATTGTATAGTCTAATAAGGCATTATGGAATGCTTGTATAGTCTAATAAGGCATTATGGAATGCTTGTATAGTCTAATAAGGCATTATGGAATGCTTGTATAGTCTTAATAAGGCATTATGGAATGCTTGTATAGTCTAATAAGGCATTATGGAATGATTGTATAGCTAATAAGGCATTATGGAATGCTTGTATAGTCTAATAAGGCATTATGGAATGATTGTATAGTCTAATACGGCATTATGGAATGATTGTATAGTCTAATAAGGCATTATGGAATGCTTGTATAGTCTAATAAGGCATTATGGAATGATTGTATAGTCTAATAAGGCATTATGGAATGATTGTATAGTCTAATAAGGCATTATGGAATGCTTGTATAGTCTAATAAGGCATTATGGAATGATTGTATAGTCTAATAAGGCATTATGGAATGCTTGTATAGTCTAATAAGGCATTATGGAATGATTGTATAGTCTAATAAGGCATTATGGAATGCTTGTATAGTCTAATAAGGCATTATGGAATGATTGTATAGTCTAATAAGGCATTATGGAATGGTTGTATAGTCTAATAAGGCATTATGGAATGATTGTATAGTCTAATAAGGCATTATGGAATGATTGTATAGTCTAATAAGGCATTATGGAATGATTGTATAGTCTAATAAGGCATTAGTGGAATGATTGTATAGTCTAATAAGGCATTATGGAATGATTGTATAGTCTAATAAGGCATTATGGAATGCTTGTATAGTCTAATAAGGCATTATGGAATGATTGTATAGTCTAATAAGGCATTATGGAATGATTGTATAGTCTAATAAGGCATTATGGAATGATTGTATAGTCTAATAAGGCATTATGGAATGATTGTATAGTCTAATAAGGCATTATGGAATGATTGTATAGTCTAACAAGGCATTATGGAATGCTTGTATAGTCTAATAAGGCATTATGGAATGATTGTATAGTCTAATAAGGCATTATGGAATGATTGTATAGTCTAATAAGGCATTATGGAATGCTTGTATAGTCTAATAAGGCATTATGGAATGATTGTATAGTCTAATAAGGCATTATGGAATGCTTGATAGTCTAATAAGGCATTATGGAATGCTTGTATAGTCTAATAAGGCATTATGGAATGATTGTATAGTCTAATAAGGCATTATGGAATGCTTGTATAGTCTAATAAGGCATTATGGAATGCTTGTATAATCTAATAAGGCATTATGGAAGGATTGTATAGTCTAATAAGGCATTATGGAATGCTTGTATAATCTAATAAGGCATTATGGAATGCTTGTATAGTCTAATAAGGCATTATGGAATGCTTGTATAGTCTAATAAGGCATTATGGAATGATTGTATAGTCTAATAAGGCATTATGGAATGCTTGTATAGTCTAATAAGGCATTATGGAATGCTTGTATAGTCTAACAAGGCATTATGGAATGATTCTATAGTCTAATAAGGCATTATGGAATGATTGTATAGTCTAATAAGGCATTATGGAATGCTTGTATAGTCTAATAAGGCATTATGGAATGCTTGTATAGTCTAATAAGGCATTATGGAATGATTGTATAGTCTAATAAGGCATTATGGAATGCTTGTATAGTCTAATAAGGCATTATGGAATGCTTGTATAGTCTAACAAGGCATTATGGAATGCTTGTATAGTCTAATAAGGCATTATGGAATGATTGTATAGTCTAATAAGGCATTATGGAATGATTGTATAGTCTAATAAGGCATTATGGAATGATTGTATAATCTAATAAGGCATTATGGAATGCTTGTATAGTCTAATAAGGCATTATGGAATGATTGTATAGTCTAATAAGGCATTATGGAATGATTGTATAGTCTAATAACGGCATTATGGAATGATTGTATAGTCTAATAAGGCATTATGGAATGATTGTATAGTCTAATAAGGCATTATGGAATGCTTGTATAGTCTAATAAGGCATTATGGAATGCTTGTATAGTCTAATAAGGCATTATGGAATGCTTGTATAGTCTAATAAGGCATTATGGAATGATTGTATAGTCTAATAAGGCATTATGGAATGATTGTATAGTCTAATAAGGCATTATGGAATGATTGTGTATAGTCTAATAAGGCATTATGGAATGATTGTATAGTCTAATAAGGCATTATGGAATGATTGTATAGTCTAATAAGGCATTATGGAATGCTTGTATAATCTAATAAGGCATTATGGAAGAGATTGTATAGTCTAATAAGGCATTATGGGAATGCTTGTATAGTCTAATAAGGCATTATGGAATGCTTGTATAGTCTAATAAGGCATTATGGAATGCTTGTATAGTCTAATAAGGCATTATGGAATGATTGTATAGTCTAATAAGGCATTATGGAATGCTTGTATAGTCTAATAAGGCATTATGGAATGCTTGTATAGTCTAACAAGGCATTATGGAATGATTGTATAGTCTAATAAGGCATTATGGAATGATTGTATAGTCTAATAAGGCATTATGGAATGCTTGTATAGTCTAATAAGGCATTATGGAATGCTTGTATAGTCTAATAAGGCATTATGGAATGATTGTATAGTCTAATAAGGCATTATGGAATGCTTGTATAGTCTAATAAGGCATTATGGAATGCTTGTATAGTCTAACAAGGCATTATGGAATGCTTGTATAGTCTAATAAGGCATTATGGAATGATTGTATAGTCTAATAAGGCATTATGGAATGATTGTATAGCTCTAATAAAGCATTATGGAATGATTGTATAGTCTAATAAGGCATTATGGAATGCTTGTATAGTCTAATAAGGCATTATGGAATGATTGTATAGTCTAATAAGGCATTATGGAATGCTTGTGTAGTCTAATAAGGCATTATGGAATGATTGTATAGTCTAATAAGGCATTATGGAATGATTGTATAGTCTAATAAGGCATTATGGAATGCTTGTATAGTCTAATAAGGCATTATGGAATGCTTGTATAGTCTAATAAGGCATTATGGAATGATTGTATAGTCTAATAAGGCATTATGGAATGATTGTATAGTCTAATAAGGCATTATGGAATGATTGTATAGTCTAATAAGGCATTATGGAATGATTGTATAGTCTAATAAGGCATTATGGAATGCTTGTATAGTCTAATAAGGTATTATGGAATGATTGTATAGTCTAATAAGGCATTATGGAATGATTGTATAGTCTAATAAGGCATTATGGAATGCTTGTATAGTCTAATAAGGCATTATGGAATGCTTGTATAGTCTAATAAGGCATTATGGAATGCTTGTATAGTCTAATAAGGCATTATGGAATGCTTGTATAGTCTAATAAGGCATTATGGAATGATTGTATAGTCTAATAAGGCATTATGGAATGCTTGTATAGTCTAATAAGGCATTATGGAATGATTGTATAGTCTAATAAGGCATTATGGAATGATTGTATAGTCTAATAAGGCATTATGGAATGATTGTATAGTCTAACAAGGCATTATGGAATGCTTGTATAGTCTAATAAGGCATTATGGAATGATTGTATAGTCTAATAAGGCATTGGAATGATTGTATAGTCTAATAAGGCATTATGGAATGCTTGTATAGTCTAATAAGGCATTATGGAATGATTGTATAGTCTAATAAGGCATTATGGAATGCTTGTATAGTCTAATAAGGCATTATGGAATGCTTGTATAGTCTAATAAGGCATTATGGAATGATTGTATAGTCTAATAAGGCATTATGGAATGCTTGTATAGTCTAATAAGGCATTATGGAATGCTTGTATAATCTAATAAGGCATTATGGAAGGATTGTATAGTCTAATAAGGCATTATGGAATGCTTGTATAGTCTAATAAGGGCATTATGGAATGCTTGTATAGTCTAATAAGGCATTATGGAATGCTTGTATTGTCTAATAAGGCTTATGGAATGATTGTATAGTCTAATAAGGCATTATGGAATGCTTGTATAGTCTAATAAGGCATTATGGAATGCTTGTGATAGTCTAACAAGGCATTATGGAATGATTCTATAGTCTAATAAGGCATTATGGAATGATTGCATAGTCTAACAAGGCATTATGGAATGCTTGTATAGTCTTATAAGGCATTATGGAATGCTTGTATAGTCTAATAAGGCATTATGGAATGATTGTATAGTCTAATAAGGCATTATGGAATGCTTGTATAGTCCTAATAAGGCATTATGGAATGCTTGTATAGTCTAACAAGGCATTATGGAATGATTGTATAGTCTAATAAGGCATTATGGAATGATTGCATAGTCTAATAAGGCATTATGGAATGCTTGTATAGTCTAATAAGGCATTATGGAATGCTTGTATAGTCTAATAAGGCATTATGGAATGATTGTATAGTCTAATAAGGCATTATGGAATGCTTGTATAGTCTAATAAGGCATTATGGAATGCTTGTATAGTCTAACAAGGCATTATGGAATGCTTGTATAGTCTAATAAGGCATTATGGAATGATTGTATAGTCTAATAAGGCATTATGGAATGATTGTATAGTCTAATAAGGCATTATGGAATGATTGTATAGTCTAATAAGGCATTATGGAATGCTTGTATAGTCTAATAAGGCATTATGTAATGATTGTATAGTCTAATAAGGCATTATGGAATGCTTGTATAGTCTAATAAGGCATTATGGAATGATTGTATAGTCTAATAAGGCATTATGGAATGCTTGTATAGTCTAATAAGGCATTATGGAATGCTTGTATAGTCTAATAAGGCATTATGGAATGCTTGTATAGTCTAATAAGGCATTATGGAATGATTGTATAGTCTAATAAGGCATTATGGAATGATTGTATAGTCTAATAAGGCATTATGGAATGATTGTATAGTCTAATAAGGCATTATGGAATCCTTGTATAGTCTAATAAGGCATTATGGAATGATTGTATAGTCTAATAAGGCATTATGGAATGATTGTATAGTCTAATAAGGGCATTATGGAATGCTTGTATAGTCTAATAAGGCATTATGGAATGCTTGTATAGTCTAATAAGGCATTATGGAATGCTTGTATAGTCTAATAAGGCATTATGGAATGCTTGTATAGTCTAATAAGGCATTATGGAATGATTGTATAGTCTAATAAGGCATCATGGAATGCTTGTATAGTCTAATAAGGCATTATGGAATGATTGTATAGTCTAATAAGGCATTATGGAATGATTGTATAGTCTAATAAGGCATTATGGAATGATTGTATAGTCTAACAAGGCATTATGGAATGCTTGTATAGTCTAATAAGATATTATGGAATGATTGTATAGTCTAATAAGGCATTATGGAATGATTGTATAGTCTAATAAGGCATTATGTAATGCTTAGTATAGTCTAATAAGGCATTATGGAATGATTGTATAGTCTAATAAGGCATTATGGAATGCTTGTATAGTCTAATAAGGCATTATGGAATGCTTGTATAGTCTAATAAGGCATTATGGAATGCTTGTATAGTCTAATAAGGCATTATGGAATGCTTGTATAGTCTAATAAGGCATTATGGAATGATTGTATAGTCTAATAAGGCATTATGGAATGCTTGTATAGTCTAATAAGGCATTATGGAATGCTTGTATAGTCTAACAAGGCATTATGGAATGATTGTATAGTCTAATAAGGCATTATGGAATGATTGTATAGTCTAATAAGGCATTATGGAATGCTTGTATAGTCTAATAAGGCATTATGGAATGCTTGTATAGTCTAATAAGGCATTATGGAATGATTGTATAGTCTAATAAGGCATTATGGAATGCTTGTATAGTCTAATAAGGCATTATGGAATGCTTGTATAGTCTAACAAGGCATTATGGAATGCTTGTATAGTCTAATAAGGCATTATGGAATGATTGTATAGTCTAATAAGGCATTATGGAATGATTGTATAGTCTAATAAAGCATTATGGAATGATTGTATAGTCTAATAAGGCATTATGGAATGCTTGTATAGTCTAATAAGGCATTATGGAATGATTGTATAGTCTAATAAGGCATTATGGAATGCTTGTGTAGTCTAATAAGGCATTATGGAATGATTGTATAGTCTAATAAGGCATTATGGAATGATTGTATAGTCTAATAAGGCATTATGGAATGCTTGTATAGTCTAATAAGGCATTATGGAATGCTTGTATAGTCTAATAAGGCATTATGGAATGATTGTATAGTCTAATAAGGCATTATGGAATGATTGTATAGTCTAATAAGGCATTATGGAATGATTGTATAGTCTAATAAGGCATTATGGAATGATTGTATAGTCTAATAAGGCATTATGGAATGCTTGTATAGTCTAATAAGGTATTATGGAATGATTGTATAGTCTAATAAGGCATTATGGAATGATTGTATAGTCTAATAAGCATTATGGAATGCTTGTATAGTCTAATAAGGCATTATGGAATGCTTGTATAGTCTAATAAGGCATTATGGAATGCTTGTATAGTCTAATAAGGCATTATGGAATGCTTGTATAGTCTAATAAGGCATTATGGAATGATTGTATAGTCTAATAAGGCAATATGGAATGCTTGTATAGTCTAATAAGGCATTATGGAATGATTGTATAGTCTAATAAGGCATTATGGAATGATTGTATAGTCTAATAAGGCATTATGGAATGATTGTGTAGTCTAACAAGGCATTATGGAATGCTTGTATAGTCAAATAAGGCATTGTGGGAATGATTGTATAGTCTAATAAGGCATTATGGAATGATTGTATAGTCTAATAAGGCATTATGGAATGCTTGCTATAGTCTAATAAGGCATTATGGAATGATTGTATAGTCTAATAAGGCATTATGGAATGCTTGTATAGTCTAATAAGGCATTATGGAATGCTTGTATAGTCTAATAAGGCATTATGGAATGATTGTATAGTCTAATAAGGCATTATGGAATGCTTGTATAGTCTAATAAGGCATTATGGAATGCTTGTATAATCTAATAAGGCATTATGGAAGGATTGTATAGTCTAATAAGGCATTATGGAATGCTTGTATAGTCTAATAAGGCATTATGGAATGCTTGTATAGTCTAATAAGGCATTATGGAATGCTTGTATTGTCTAATAAGGCATTATGGAATGATTGTATAGTCTAATAAGGCATTATGGAATGCTTGTATAGTCTAATAAGGCATTATGGAATGCTTGTATAGTCTAACAAGGCATTATGGAATGATTCTATAGTCTAATAAGGCATTATGGAATGATTGTATAGTCTAATAAGGCATTATGGAATGCTTGTATAGTCTTATAAGGCATTATGGAATGCTTGTATAGTCTAATAAGGCATTATGGAATGATTGTATAGTCTAATAAGGCATTATGGAATGCTTGTATAGTCTAATAAGGCATTATGGAATGCTTGTATAGTCTAACAAGGCATTATGGAATGATTGTATAGTCTAATAAGGCATTATGGAATGATTGTATAGTCTAATAAGGCATTATGGAATGCTTGTATAGTCTAATAAGGCATTATGGAATGCTTGTATAGTCTAATAAGGCATTATGGAATGATTGTATAGTCTAATAAGGCATTATGGAATGCTTGTATAGTCTAATAAGGCATTATGGAATGCTTGTATAGTCTAACAAGGCATTATGGAATGCTTGTATAGTCTAATAAGGCATTATGGAATGATTGTATAGTCTAATAAGGCATTATGGAATGATTGTATAGTCTAATAAGGCATTATGGAATGATTGTATAGTCTAATAAGGCATTATGGAATGCTTGTATAGTCTAATAAGGCATTATGTAATGATTGTATAGTCTAATAAGGCATTATGGAATGCTTGTATAGTCTAATAAGGCATTATGGAATGATTGTATAGTCTAATAAGGCATTATGGAATGCTTGTATAGTCTAATAAGGCATTATGGAATGCTTGCATAGTCTAATAAGGCATTATGGAATGCTTGTATAGTCTAACAAGGCATTATGGAATGATTGTAAGTCTAATAAGGCATTATGGAATGATTGTATAGTCTAATAAGGCATTATGGAATGATTGTATAGTCTAATAAGGCATTATGGAATCCTTGTATAGTCTAATAAGGCATTATGGAATGATTGTATAGTCTAATAAGGCATTATGGAATGATTGTATAGTCTAATAAGGCATTATGGAATGCTTGTATAGTCTAATAAGGCATTATGGAATGCTTGTATAGTCTAATAAGGCATTATGGAATGCTTGTATAGTCTAATAAGGCATTATGGAATGCTTGTATAGTCTAATAAGGCATTATGGAATGATTGTATAGTCTAATAAGGCATTATGGAATGCTTGTATAGTCTAATAAGGCATTATGGAATGATTGTATAGTCTAATAAGGCATTATGGAATGATTGTATAGTCTAATAAGGCATTATGGAATGATTGTATAGTCTAACAAGGCATTATGGAATGCTTGTATAGTCTAATAAGATATTATGGAATGATTGTATAGTCTAATAAGGCATTATGGAATGATTGTATAGTCTAATAAGGCATTATGTAATGCTTGTATAGTCTAATAAGGCATTATGGAATGATTGTATAGTCTAATAAGGCATTATGGAATGCTTGTATAGTCTAATAAGGCATTATGGAATGCTTGTATAGTCTAATAAGGCATTATGGAATGATTGTATAGTCTAATAAGGCATTATGGAATGCTTGTATAGTCTAATAAGGCATTATGGAATGCTTGTATAATCTAATAAGGCATTATGGAAGGATTGTATAGTCTAATAAGGCATTATGGAATGCTTGTATAGTCTAATAAGGCATTATGGAATGCTTGTATAGTCTAATAAGGCATTATGGAATGCTTGTATAGTCTAATAAGGCATTATGGAATGATTGTATAGTCTAATAAGGCATTATGGAATGCTTGTATAGTCTAATAAGGCATTATGGAATGCTTGTATAGTCTAACAAGGCATTATGGAATGATTCTATAGTCTAATAAGGCATTATGGAATGATTGTATAGTCTAATAAGGCATTATGGAATGCTTGTATAGTCTAATAAGGCATTATGGAATGCTTGTATAGTCTAATAAGGCATTATGGAATGATTGTATAGTCTAATAAGGCATTATGGAATGCTTGTATAGTCTAATAAGGCATTATGGAATGCTTGTATAGTCTAACAAGGCATTATGGAATGCTTGTATAGTCTAATAAGGCATTATGGAATGATTGTATAGTCTAATAAGGCATTATGGAATGATTGTATAGTCTAATAAGGCATTATGGAATGATTGTATAGTCTAATAAGGCATTATGGAATGCTTGTATAGTCTAATAAGGCATTATGGAATGCTTGTATAGTCTAATAAGGCATTATGGAATGCTTGTATAGTCTAATAAGGCATTATGGAATGCTTGTATAGTCTAATAAGGCATTATGGAATGATTGTATAGTCTAATAAGGCATTATGGAATGCTTGTATAGTCTAATAAGGCATTATGGAATGATTGTATAGTCTAATAAGGCATTATGGAATGATTGTATAAGTCTAATAAGGCATTATGGAATGATTGTATAGTCTAACAAGGCATTATGGAATGCTTGTATAGTCTAATAAGATATTATGGAATGATTGTATAGTCTAATAAGGCATTATGGAATGATTGTATAGTCTAATAAGGCATTATGTAATGCTTGTATAGTCTAATAAGGCATTATGGAATGATTGTATAGTCTAATAAGGCATTATGGAATGCTTGTATAGTCTAATAAGGCATTATGGAATGCTTGTATAGTCTAATAAGGCATTATGGAATGATTGTATAGTCTAATAAGGCATTATGGAATGCTTGTATAGTCTAATAAGGCATTATGGAATGCTTGTATAATCTAATAAGGCATTATGGAAGGATTGTATAGTCTAATAAGGCATTATGGAATGCTTGTATAGTCTAATAAGGCATTATGGAATGCTTGTATAGTCTAATAAGGCATTATGGAATGCTTGTATAGTCTAATAAGGCATTATGGAATGATTGTATAGTCTAATAAGGCATTATGGAATGCTTGTATAGTCTAATAAGGCATTATGGAATGCTTGTATAGTCTAACAAGGCATTATGGAATGATTCTATAGTCTAATAAGGCATTATGGAATGATTGTATAGTCTAATAAGGCATTATGGAATGCTTGTATAGTCTAATAAGGCATTATGGAATGCTTGTATAGTCTAATAAGGCATTATGGAATGATTGTATAGTCTAATAAGGCATTATGGAATGCTTGTATAGTCTAATAAGGCATTATGGAATGCTTGTATAGTCTAACAAGGCATTATGGAATGCTTGTATAGTCTAATAAGGCATTATGGAATGATTGTATAGTCTAATAAGGCATTATGGAATGATTGTATAGTCTAATAAGGCATTATGGAATGATTGTATAGTCTAATAAGGCATTATGGAATGCTTGTATAGTCTAATAAGGCATTATGGAATGATTGTATAGTCTAATAAGGCATTATGGAATGATTGTATAGTCTAATAAGGCATTATGGAATGCTTGTATAGTCTAATAAGGCATTATGGAATGCTTGTATAGTCTAATAAGGCATTATGGAATGCTTGTATAGTCTAATAAGGCATTATGGAATGCTTGTATAGTCTAATAAGGCATTATGGAATGCTTGTATAGTCTAATAAGGCATTATGGAATGATTGTATAGTCTAATAAGGCATTATGGAATGATTGTATAGTCTAATAAGGCATTATGGAATGATTGTATAGTCTAATAAGGCATTATGGAATGATTGTATAGTCTAATAAGGCATTATGGAATGCTTGTATAGTCTAATAAGGCATTATGGAATGCTTGTATAATCTAATAAGGCATTATGGAAGGATTGTATAGTCTAATAAGGCATTATGGAATGCTTGTATAGTCTAATAAGGCATTATGGAATGCTTGTATAGTCTAATAAGGCATTATGGAATGCTTGTATAGTCTAATAAGGCATTATGGAATGATTGTATAGTCTAATAAGGCATTATGGAATGCTTGTATAGTCTAATAAGGCATTATGGAATGCTTGTATAGTCTAACAAGGCATTATGGAATGATTGTATAGTCTAATAAGGCATTATGGAATGATTGTATAGTCTAATAAGGCATTATGGAATGCTTGTATAGTCTAATAAGCCATTATGGAATGCTTGTATAGTCTAATAAGGCATTATGGAATGATTGTATAGTCTAATAAGGCATTATGGAATGCTTGTATAGTCTAATAAGGCATTATGGAATGCTTGTATAGTCTAACAAGGCATTATGGAATGCTTGTATAGTCTAATAAGGCATTATGGAATGATTGTATAGTCTAATAAGGCATTATGGAATGATTGTATAGTCTAATAAGGCATTATGGAATGATTGTATAGTCTAATAAGGCATTGTGGAATGCTTGTATAGTCTAATAAGGCATTATGGAATGATTGTATAGTCTAATAAGGCATTATGGAATGCTTGTGTAGTCTAATAAGGCATTATGGAATGATTGTATAGTCTAATAAGGCATTATGGAATGATTGTATAGTCTAATAAGGCATTATGGAATGCTTGTATAGTCTAATAAGGCATTATGGAATGCTTGTATAGTCTAATAAGGCATTATGGAATGATTGTATAGTCTAATAAGGCATTATGGAATGATTGTATAGTCTAATAAGGCATTATGGAATGATTGTATAGTCTAATAAGGCATTATGGAATGATTGTATAGTCTAATAAGGCATTATGGAATGCTTGTATAGTCTAATAAGGTATTATGGAATGATTGTATAGTCTAATAAGGCATTATGGAATGATTGTATAGTCTAATAAGGCATTATGGAATGCTTGTATAGTCTAATAAGGCATTATGGAATGCTTGTATAGTCTAATAAGGCATTATGGAATGCTTGTATAGTCTAATAAGGCATTATGGAATGCTTGTATAGTCTAATAAGGCATTATGGAATGATTGTATAGTCTAATAAGGCATTATGGAATGCTTGTATAGTCTAATAAGGCATTATGGAATGATTGTATAGTCTAATAAGGCATTATGGAATGATTGTATAGTCTAATAAGGCATTATGGAATGATTGTATAGTCTAACAAGGCATTATGGAATGCTTGTATAGTCTAATAAGGCATTATGGAATGATTGTATAGTCTAATAAGGCATTATGGAATGATTGTATAGTCTAATAAGGCATTATGGAATGCTTGTATAGTCTAATAAGGCATTATGGAATGATTGTATAGTCTAATAAGGCATTATGGAATGCTTGTATAGTCTAATAAGGCATTATGGAATGCTTGTATAGTCTA
Organism: Coregonus clupeaformis; assembly: GCF_020615455.1. Taxonomy (NCBI): domain Eukaryota; kingdom Metazoa; phylum Chordata; class Actinopteri; order Salmoniformes; family Salmonidae; genus Coregonus; species Coregonus clupeaformis. Next base: position 42,807,439 of record NC_059212.1, on the reverse strand, counting down.
ATAAGGCATTATGGAATGATTGTATAGTCTAATAAGGCATTATGGAATGCTTGTATAGTCTAATAAGGCATTATGGAATGCTTGTATAATCTAATAAGGCATTATGGAAGGATTGTATAGTCTAATAAGGCATTATGGAATGCTTGTATAGTCTAATAAGGCATTATGGAATGCTTGTATAGTCTAATAAGGCATTATGGAATGCTTGTATAGTCTAATAAGGCATTATGGAATGATTGTATAGTCTAATAAGGCATTATGGAATGCTTGTATAGTCTAATAAGGCATTATGGAATGCTTGTATAGTCTAACAAGGCATTATGGAATGCTGTATAGTCTAATAAGGCATTATGGAATGATTGTATAGTCTAATAAGGCATTATGGAATGCTTGTATAGTCTAATAAGGCATTATGGAATGCTTGTATAGTCTAACAAGGCATTATGGAATGCTTGTATAGTCTAATAAGGCATTATGGAATGATTGTATAGTCTAATAAGGCATTATGGAATGATTGTATAGTCTAATAAGGCATTATGGAATGATTGTATAGTCTAATAAGGCATTATGGAATGCTTGTATAGTCTAATAAGGCATTATGGAATGATTGTATAGTCTAATAAGGCATTATGGAATGCTTGTATAGTCTAATAAGGCATTATGGAATGATTGTATAGTCTAATAAGGCATTATGGAATGCTTGTATAGTCTAATAAGGCATTATGGAATGCTTGTATAGTCTAATAAGGCATTATGGAATGCTTGTATAGTCTAATAAGGCATTATGGAATGATTGTATAGTCTAATAAGGCATTATGGAATGATTGTATAGTCTAATAAGGCATTATGGAATGATTGTATAGTCTAATAAGGCATTATGGAATGATTGTATAGTCTAATAAGGCATTATGGAATGCTTGTATAGTCTAATAAGGCATTATGGAATGCTTGTATAATCTAATAAGGCATTATGGAAGGATTGTATAGTCTAATAAGGCATTATGGAATGCTTGTATAGTCTAATAAGGCATTATGGAATGCTTGTATAGTCTAATAAGGCATTATGGAATGCTTGTATAGTCTAATAAGGCATTATGGAATGATTGTATAGTCTAATAAGGCATTATGGAATGCTTGTATAGTCTAATAAGGCATTATGGAATGATTGTATAGTCTAATAAGGCATTATGGAATGCTTGTATAGTCTAATAAGGCATTATGGAATGCTTGTATAGTCTAATAAGGCATTATGGAATGATTGTATAGTCTAACAAGGCATTATGGAATGATTGTATAGTCTAATAAGGCATTATGGAATGATTGTATAGTCTAACAAGGCATTATGGAATGCTTGTATAGTCTAATAAGGCATTATGGAATGATTGTATAGTCTAATAAGGCATTATGGAATGGTTGTATAGTCTAATAAGGCATTATGGAATGATTGTATAGTCTAATAAGGCATTATGGAATGATTGTATAGTCTAATAAGGCATTATGGAATGATTGTATAGTCTAATAAGGCATTATGGAATGATTGTATAGTCTAATAAGGCATTATGGAATGATTGTATAGTCTAATAAGGCATTATGGAATGATTGTATAGTCTAATAAGGCATTATGGAATGCTTGTATAGTCTAATAAGGCATTATGGAATGATTGTATAGTCTAATAAGGCATTATGGAATGATTGTATAGTCTAATAAGGCATTATGGAATGCTTGTATAGTCTAATAAGGCATTATGGAATGATTGTATAGTCTAATAAGGCATTATGGAATGCTTGTATAGTCTAATAAGGCATTATGGAATGCTTGTATAGTCTAATAAGGCATTATGGAATGCTTGTATAGTCTAATAAGGCATTATGGAATGCTTGTATAGTCTAATAAGGCATTATGGAATGATTGTATAGTCTAATAAGGCATTATGGAATGATTGTATAGTCTAATAAGGCATTATGGAATGATTGTATAGTCTAATAAGGCATTATGGAATGATTGTATAGTCTAATAAGGCATTATGGAATGCTTGTATAGTCTAATAAGGCATTATGGAATGCTTGTATAATCTAATAAGGCATTATGGAAGGATTGTATAGTCTAATAAGGCATTATGGAATGCTTGTATAGTCTAATAAGGCATTATGGAATGCTTGTATAGTCTAATAAGGCATTATGGAATGCTTGTATAGTCTAATAAGGCATTATGGAATGATTGTATAGTCTAATAAGGCATTATGGAATGCTTGTATAGTCTAATAAGGCATTATGGAATGCTTGTATAGTCTAACAAGGCATTATGGAATGATTGTATAGTCTAATAAGGCATTATGGAATGATTGTATAGTCTAATAAGGCATTATGGAATGCTTGTATAGTCTAATAAGGCATTATGGAATGCTTGTATAGTCTAATAAGGCATTATGGAATGATTGTATAGTCTAATAAGGCATTATGGAATGCTTGTATAGTCTAATAAGGCATTATGGAATGCTTGTATAGTCTAACAAGGCATTATGGAATGCTTGTATAGTCTAATAAGGCATTATGGAATGATTGTATAGTCTAATAAGGCATTATGGAATGATTGTATAGTCTAATAAGGCATTATGGAATGATTGTATAGTCTAATAAGGCATTATGGAATGCTTGTATAGTCTAATAAGGCATTATGGAATGATTGTATAGTCTAATAAGGCATTATGGAATGCTTGTGTAGTCTAATAAGGCATTATGGAATGATTGTATAGTCTAATAAGGCATTATGGAATGCTTGTATAGTCTAATAAGGCATTATGGAATGCTTGTATAGTCTAATAAGGCATTATGGAATGCTTGTATAGTCTAATAAGGCATTATGGAATGATTGTATAGTCTAATAAGGCATTATGGAATGATTGTATAGTCTAATAAGGCATTATGGAATGATTGTATAGTCTAATAAGGCATTATGGAATGATTGTATTGTCACGGTTTACTAAGCCAGAACCCAGAAGCAGACCAGGACAAGGTAAGTGGTGTCAAAAGGTGAGTGTTTATTTACTGAACCAAGGGTGAAGGGAAATAATCCAGGGAACAGAGCGGCGGCGTGGAGGAGTTGTAGAGGGTCCAGTGGTTGATCCGATGATGGCTCGGCAGCCGCCGACCATCAGGCAGAGGTTGGGTAGAGGTTCCGGACGAGTGACTGTGGGAAGAACAAAAACGGAGGTAAGTACCAGGCAGGTCAACAGGGTGCAACAAAACAACAAAAACTAACTCTAGTACTGAGGCTGATACGCCGGCAAAACATACTGTTCATGGCTAACGATCCGGCAGGAACTGGATGTTGGGCCAGACCCTAAGAAGGGTGATGATTAGGCCCAGGTGTGCCGATTGCTGATGGGAAGCAGGTGCGAAACAAGAGCGCTCCCCGGAGCGTTCCCGAACCCTCGAGAAACAGGAGCTACGACCAGAAACACTCGTCACCAGACAGGACCCGACTCAGACCGCCGGGATCGTTACAGTACCCCCCCCTCCGACGAACGCCACCGGGCGGACTCCCGGAGCGCCAGGATGGAGGCGGTAGAAGTCCCTGATGAGATCCGGATCTAGGACCTGTCGCCGCGGAATCCAACTCCTCTCCTCAGGACCATACCCCTCCCAGTCCACGAGATACTGGAAACCCCGCCCCGCCGTCTGGAATCCATGATGCGCCGCACCGTGTAGGCAGGACCACCTCCGATCATCCGAGGAGGAGGAGGAGGAGGCGGAGGAGGCAACAGAGGACTGAGGAGGACAGGCTTGAGGCAGGAGACATGGAAGGTGGGATGGACTCTGAGCGTCCCTCGGTAGTTTGAGTCGAACTGCCACTGGATTGATCACCTTCTCCACCACCAACGGACCAATGAACTTCGCTAACAACTTCCTAGACTCAGTCCGTAACGGAAGATCCCGTGTGGCCAACCAAACCCCTATCTCCGATGGTATAGGTGGGAGCGGGGATCCGCGACGATTCGCCTGGAGCTGATACCGGTCCGAACCTCTAAGGAGTGCCTTTCTGGCCCGATGCCAGGTCCGGTGGCAACGACGAATGTGGGCCTGAACAGAAGGCACTGAGAGCTCCTTCTCCTGAGAAGGGAACAGGGGAGGTTGGTAGCCATACAGGCACTGGAAGGAGACATCCCAGTGGCAGATGTAGGGAGAGTATTGTGGGCATACTCAACCCAAGGCAACTGAGAGGCCCAGGAGGTGGGGTTGGAAGAGACCAGACAGCGTAGCGTGGATTCCATCTTCTGGTTGGCTCTCTCCGCCTGACCATTGGATTGGGGGTGAAAACCAGATGTGAGACTGACTGTAGCTCCAATGGCCAAACAGAAGGACTTCCAGACAGCAGAGGTAAACTGAGGGCCACGGTCGGAAACGATATCACTGGGCAAACCGTGGACCCTGAAAACCTCCTAACCAGGATCTCGGACGTCTCCGAGGCAGAGGGAAGCTTGGCAATAGGCACAAAGTGGGGCGAACTTGCTGAATCTGTCCACGATAGTCAGAACGACCGTGTTCCCCCCCGAAGCGGGCAACCCAGTGACAAAGTCCAGGGCCAGATGCGACCATGGTCGCCGGGGGAATAGGAAGGGGGTGAAGTAGTCCAGAGCTGGGCCGATTGGTACTCTTATTCTGCGCACACACTGGACAGGCAGCAACATAACCCCGAGTATCCTCGGCCATGGCAGGCCACCAAAAACGTCTGCGAAGAAACGCCATCGTCCGAGCCACGCCAGGGTGACAAGCCATCTTGCTGGCGTGGGACCATTTGAGACCGCAGGACGACCGACTCAGGCACAAACAACCGACCGGGTGGACCGTTACCGGGACCGGGCTGAGTCCGAAGGGCCGCCAGCACCTCCTCCTCAATCCTCCACTGACTGCTCCCACGACGCAGTTCCGGGGGAGAATAGTCTCGGTCTTGGACCCACTCTCCTCCGTCTTGGAGAACATCCGGGACAAGGCGTCCGCCTTGCCGTTCTTAGACCCAGGTCGGAACGTCAGGACAAACTTGAATCGTCCAAAAACAACGCCCACCTGGCCTGGACGGGAGTTGAGACGTTTCGCCGATTGCACGTAAGCAAGATTCTTGTGGTCAGTCCAGACAATAAACGGTTGCTCCGCCCCCTCCAACCAGTGGCGCCACTCCTCCAAGGCAAGTTTCACCGCGAGAAGCTCCCGGTTACCCACATCGTAATTCCTCTCCGCAGGTGAAAGGCGACGAGAGTAGTAGGCGCAGGGATGGAGTTTACTGTCCGTGGAGCATCGCTGCGACAGGATGGCGCCAACTCCCACATCAGACGCGTCCACTTCAACAACGAACTGACGGGCCGTGTCCGGTTGAGAGAGAATCGGTGCGTTGGTGAATCGCCTCTTCAAATCCAGAAACGCTCGATCCGCCTCCGGATTCCACGAAGGTCCTGATGCTGGAAGTCAAGGCAGTTAATGGAGCGGCCACACGGCTGTAATCCCCGGATGAATCTGCGGTAGAAATTCGCAAACCCCAAAAATCTCTGGAGCTGCAATCTCGTACCGGGGCTGGGCCCATTCCAGAACCGCTCTAACCTTCTCCTGGTCCATCCTAATCTCTCCCCTGGAGATGATGTACCCGAGAAAGGATGTTGTGTGGGCGTGAAACTCGCACTTCTCGGCCTTCACGAACAGACGATTCTCCAACAATCGCTGCAGAACCTGCCGGACATGCTGGACGTGGTCGGAAGGTTCCTTCGAGAAGATCAGAATGTCATCCAGGTAAACAAACACGAAGAGACCGATCATATCTCTCAGGACGTCGTTCACCATACTCTGGAATACCGCTGGAGCATTGGTCAGTCCAAACGGCATCACCTGATACTCGAGTGCCCCATCGGTGTATTGAACCCCGTCAACCACTCGTCCCCCTCTCTGATCCGGACCAGGTGATACGCATTGCGTAGGTCTAACTTGGTGAACACCGTAGCACCCTGTAAGGAGTCGAAGGCAGAACTCATCAAGGGCAGGGGATACTTGTTCTTGACCGTGATGTCATTCAACCCCCGATAGTCAATACATGGTCGAAGAGAGCCATCCTTCTTACCCACAAAGAAGAATCCTGCCCCCAGGGGTGATGACGAGGGACGAACGAGACCAGCAGCTAGGGACTCCTTGATGTAGGTCTCCAACGCCTCACGTTCAGGTCGGGAGATACTGTATAATCTTCCCTTGGGGTAGACAGCTCCAGGGACCAGGTTGATGGCACAATCATATGGTCGGTGGGGGAGGGAGTGACAGAGCCTTCTGCTTACTGAAAACCTCCCCCAAATCGTGATATGTCTCGGGAACCAGGGACAAATCTGGAGGTTTAGCCTCAATCACCTGACTGGGAACCGAATGGGGGCAGGCAGTCTTGAGACAGTTAGCATGACAATCCAGGCTCCAACTCGTTACCTTGCCCGTCACCCAATCGAACGTGGGATTGTGTTCCTTCAGCCAGGGGTATCCAAGGACCAGAGGAACATGGGAAGACGGCAGAATGAAAAATGAAATCATCTCAGAATGATTCCCTGACAACCGCATCTTAACCGGTTCAGTCCTCATCGTGATACGTGCCAGACTACTGCCGTTCAGAGTGGTCGCTTCAATGGCTTCCGGCAATTGCTCCTTGGAAAGCCCCAGCTGTTCCACCAACTCGGCATCAAGAAAGCTTCCATCGGCACCTGAATCGATAAAAGCGTTAAGCGCTAAGCTCTGATTCCTGTTCACAAGGGTAGCCGGGAAGCGGGGTCTGACAGAGGTACTGAGAGGTTGAAACTGGCTCGCTAAAAGTCCTCCCAACTTTAGCGAGCCGGGCAGTTTGACGACCGCCGGGAACAAGTGGAGATGTAATGTCCCGAGCTACCACAGTAGAGGCAGCAGTTGGTCTTACGTCTATGTTGACGCTCCTCCTTGGTTAACCCGTGCCGCCCCACTTGCATGGGTTCCGAATCGGAGAGAGGACCTCTCCACTAATCCATGGTGGTGGAGAATGATCGATGTGTTCTGGTCCACCACCCGACCCGACTGGGAACTGAGAAACTGATCGATTGGACGGACCCCATTGCTTCTCCCTCCTTCGCTCTCGGACTCGATTATCCACCCGAATGGACAAGGCTACCAAGCTGTCCAGGTCACTAGGCTCGGATAGGAGATCAACTCATCCTTGAGCTGCTCCGACAGACCCTGGTAAAAGGCCGCTTGCAGGGACTCCTCGTTCCACCCACTCTCCACAGCCAACGTCTTGAACTCGATCACGAAGTCGGCCACGCTGCGAGTTCCTTGGCGAAGCGAAAACAGGCGCCTAGCTGCGTCCCTCCCTCGGACGGAATGGTCGAAGAGCTTCCTCATCTCGGCCGTGAACCCCTGGTATGAAGCCATGCAGGGATCCTGTCGTTCCCAAACGGCTGAAGCCCACTCCAGCGCACGCACCACGCAGCAACTCAATCACAAAGGCTATCCTAGCCCTGTCTGTGGCATAAGAGTAGGGCTGCAGATCGAACACTAGTCCACACTGCATAAGGAAGGAAACGGCATCCTCCCAGCTCCCCCTCATATTTATCCGGCGTCGGAACCTTGGGCTCACGGATGGCCACAGCTTCAGAAGCGGCAGGCGAGATGGATGAAACCGGTAGTGGATCCTCCACCGCCACTTGCGTTGGTTCTGGACCTCCGTCAGACCGGTAGAAAGGTTCCGAACTGACAACGCGATCTCCTGTAGTACCGTGCTATGATGGCCCAACATCTTCTCCTGCTGGGTAATAGCATGGCGAACAGAGTCCAGGTCCGCTGGGTTCATTACTGGCCGGATCGTTCTGTCACGGTTTACTAAGCCAGAACCCAGAAGCAGACCAGGACAAGGTAAGTGGTGTCAAAAGGTGAGTGTTTATTTACTGAACCAAGGGTGAAGGGAAATAATCCAGGGAACAGAGCGGCGGCGTGGAGGAGTTGTAGAGGGTCCAGTGGTTGATCCGATGATGGCTCGGGCAGCCGCCCGACCATCAGGCAGAGGTTGGGTAGAGGTTCCGGACGAGTGACTGTGGGAAGAACAAAAACGGAGGTAAGTACCAGGCAGGTCAACAGGGTGCAACAAAACAACAAAAACTAACTCTAGTACTGAGGCTGATACGCCGGCAAAACATACTGTTCATGGCTAACGATCCGGCAGGAACTGGATGTTGGGCCAGACCCTAAGAAGGGTGATGATTAGGCCCAGGTGTGCCGATTGCTGATGGGAAGCAGGTGCGGAAACAAGAGCGCTCCCCGGAGCGTTCCCGAACCCTCGGGAAACAGGAGCTACGACCAGAAACACTCGTCACCAGACAGGACCCGACTCAGACCGCCGGGATCGTTACATGTATAGTCTAATAAGGCATTATGGAATGCTTGTATAGTCTAATAAGGCATTATGGAATGATTGTATAGTCTAATAAGGCATTATGGAATGATTGTATAGTCTAATAAGGCATTATGGAATGCTTGTATAGTCTAATAAGGCATTATGGAATGCTTGTATAGTCTAATAAGGCATTATGGAATGCTTGTATAGTCTAATAAGGCATTATGGAATGCTTGTATAGTCTAATAAGGCATTATGGAATGATTGTATAGTCTAATAAGGCATTATGGAATGCTTGTATAGTCTAATAAGGCATTATGGAATGATTGTATAGTCTAATAAGGCATTATGGAATGATTGTATAGTCTAATAAGGCATTATGGAATGCTTGTATAGTCTAATAAGGCATTATGGAATGATTGTATAGTCTAATAAGGCATTATGGAATGATTGTATAGTCTAATAAGGCATTATGGAATGCTTGTATAGTCTAATAAGGCATTATGGAATGATTGTATAGTCTAATAAGGCATTATGGAATGCTTGTATAGTCTAATAAGGCATTATGGAATGCTTGTATAGTCTAATAAGGCATTATGGAATGATTGTATAGTCTAATAAGGCATTATGGAATGATTGTATAGTCTAATAAGGCATTATGGAATGCTTGTATAATCTAATAAGGCATTATGGAAGGATTGTATAGTCTAATAAGGCATTATGGAATGCTTGTATAGTCTAATAAGGCATTATGGAATGCTTGTATAGTCTAATAAGGCATTATGGAATGCTTGTATAGTCTAATAAGGCATTATGGAATGATTGTATAGTCTAATAAGGCATTATGGAATGCTTGTATAGTCTAATAAGGCATTATGGAATGCTTGTATAGTCTAACAAGGCATTATGGAATGCTTGTATAGTCTAATAAGGCATTATGGAATGCTTGTATAGTCTAATAAGGCATTATGGAATGATTGTATAGTCTAATAAGGCATTATGGAATGATTGTATAGTCTAATAAGGCATTATGGAATGCTTGTATAATCTAATAAGGCATTATGGAAGGATTGTATAGTCTAATAAGGCATTATGGAATGCTTGTATAGTCTAATAAGGCATTATGGAATGCTTGTATAGTCTAATAAGGCATTATGGAATGCTTGTATAGTCTAATAAGGCATTATGGAATGATTGTATAGTCTAATAAGGCATTATGGAATGCTTGTATAGTCTAATAAGGCATTATGGAATGCTTGTATAGTCTAACAAGGCATTATGGAATGATTCTATAGTCTAATAAGGCATTATGGAATGATTGTATAGTCTAATAAGGCATTATGGAATGCTTGTATAGTCTAATAAGGCATTATGGAATGATTGTATAGTCTAATAAGGCATTATGGAATGCTTGTATAGTCTAATAAGGCATTATGGAATGCTTGTATAGTCTAACAAGGCATTATGGAATGCTTGTATAGTCTAATAAGGCATTATGGAATGATTGTATAGTCTAATAAGGCATTATGGAATGATTGTATAGTCTAATAAGGCATTATGGAATGATTGTATAGTCTAATAAGGCATTATGGAATGCTTGTATAGTCTAATAAGGCATTATGGAATGATTGTATAGTCTAATAAGGCATTATGGAATGATTGTATAGTCTAATAAGGCATTATGGAATGATTGTATAGTCTAATAAGGCATTATGGAATGCTTGTATAGTCTAATAAGGCATTATGGAATGCTTGTATAGTCTAATAAGGCATTATGGAATGCTTGTATTGTCTAATAAGGCATTATGGAATGATTGTATAGTCTAATAAGGCATTATGGAATGATTGTATAGTCTAATACGGCATTATGGAATGATTGTATAGTCTAATAAGGCATTATGGAATGATTGTATAGTCTAATAAGGCATTATGGAATGCTTGTATAGTCTAATAAGGCATTATGGAATGCTTGTATAATCTAATAAGGCATTATGGAAGGATTGTATAGTCTAATAAGGCATTATGGAATGCTTGTATAGTCTAATAAGGCATTATGGAATGATTGTATAGTCTAATAAGGCATTATGGAATGCTTGTATAGTCTAATAAGGCATTATGGAATGCTTGTATAGTCTAACAATGCATTATGGAATGCTTGTATAGTCTAATAAGGCATTATGGAATGATTGTATAGTCTAATAAGGCATTCTGGAATGATTGTATAGTCTAATAAGGCATTATGGAATGATCGTATAGTCTAATAAGGCATTATGGAATGCTTGTATAGTCTAATAAGGCATTATGGAATGATTGTATAGTCTAATAAGGCATTATGGAATGCTTGTATAGTCTAATAAGGCATTATGGAATGATTGTATAGTCTAATAAGGCATTATGGAATGCTTGTATAGTCTAATAAGGCATTATGGAATGCTTCTATAGTCTAATAAGGCATTATGGAATGCTTGTATAGTCTAATAAGGCATTATGGAATGATTGTATAGTCTAATAAGGCATTATGGAATGATTGTATAGTCTAATAAGGCATTATGGAATGATTGTATAGTCTAATAAGGCATTATGGAATGATTGTATAGTCTAATAAGGCATTATGGAATGCTTGTATAGTCTAATAAGGCATTATGGAATGATTGTATAGTCTAATAAGGCATTATGGAATGATTGTATAGTCTAATAAGGCATTATGGAATGCTTGTATAGTCTAATAAGGCATTATGGAATGCTTGTATAGTCTAATAAGGCATTATGGAATGCTTGTATAGTCTAATAAGTCATTATGGAATGCTTGTATAGTCTAATAAGGCATTATGGAATGCTTGTATAGTCTAATAAGGCATTATGGAATGCTTGTATAGTCTAATAAGGCATTATGGAATGATTGTATAGTCTAATAAGGCATTATGGAATGCTTGTATAGTCTAATAAGGCATTATGGAATGATTGTATAGTCTAATAAGGCATTATGGAATGATTGTATAGTCTAATAAGGCATTATGGAATGATTGTATAGTCTAATAAGGCATTATGGAATGCTTGTATAGTCTAATAAGGCATTATGGAATGATTGTATAGTCTAATAAGGCATTATGGAATGCTTGTATAGTCTAATAAGGCATTATGGAATAATTGTATAGTCTAATAAGGCATTATGGAATGATTGTATAGTCTAATAAGGCATTATGGAATGATTGTATAGTCTAACAAGGCATTATGGAATGACTGTATAGTCTAATAGGGCATTATGGAATGATTGTATAGTCTAACAAGGCATTATGGAATGATTGTATAGTCTAATAAGGCATTATGGAATGATTGTATAGTCTAATAAGGCATTATGGAATGATTGTATAGTCTAACAAGGCATTATGGAATGATTGTATAGTCTAATAAGGCATTATGGAATGCTTGTATAGTCTAATAAGGCATTATGGAATGCTTGTATTGTCTAATAAGGCATTATGGAATGATTGTATAGTCTAATAAAGCATTATGGAATGATTGTATAGTCTAATAAGGCATTATGGAATGATTGTATAGTCTAATAAGGCATTATGGAATGCTTGTATAGTCTAATAAGGCATTATGGAATGATTGTATAGTCTAATAAGGCATTATGGAATGATTGTATAGTCTAATAAGGCATTATGGAATGATTGTATAGTCTAATAAGGCATTATGGATAGCTTGTATAGTCTAATAAGGCATTATGGAATGATTGTATAGTCTAATAAGGCATTATGGAATGATTGTATAGTCTAATAAGGCATTATGGAATGATTGTAGTCTAATAAGGCATTATGGAATGATTGTAGTCTAACAAGGCATTATGGAATGATTGTATAGTCTAATAAGGCATTATGGAATGATTGTATAGTCTAATAAGGCATTATGGAATGATTGTATAGTCTAATAAGGCATTATGGAATGATTGTATAGTCTAATAAGGCATTATGGAATGCTTGTATAGTCTAATAAGGCATTATGGAATGCTTGTATAGTCTAATAAGGCATTATGGAATGATTGTATAGTCTAATAAGGCATTATGGAATGCTTGTATAGTCTAATAAGGCATTATGGAATGCTTGTATAGTCTAATAAGGCATTATGGAATGATTGTATAGTCTAATAAGGCATTATGGAATGCTTGTATAGTCTAATAAGGCATTATGGAATGCTTGTATAGTCTAATAAGGCATTATGGAATGCTTGTATAGTCTAATAGGGCATTATGGAATGATTGTATAGTCTAATAAGGCATTATGGAATGATTGTATAGTCTAATAAGGCATTATGGAATGCTTGTATAGTCTAATAAGGCATTATGGAATGCTTGTATAGTCTAATAAGGCATTATGGAATGCTTGTATAGTCTAATAAGGCATTATGGAATGCTTGTATAGTCTAATAAGGCATTATGGAATGATTGTATAGTCTAATAAGGCATTATGGAATGCTTGTATAGTCTAATAAGGCATTATGGAATGCTTGTATAATCTAATAAGGCATTATGGAAGGATTGTATAGTCTAATAAGGCATTATGGAATGCTTGTATAGTCTAATAAGGCATTATGGAATGCTTGTATAGTCTAATAAGGCATTATGGAATGCTTGTATAGTCTAATAAGGCATTATGGAATGCTTGTATAGTCTAATAAGGCATTATGGAATGCTTGTATAGTCTAACAAGGCATTATGGAATGATTGTATAGTCTAATAAGGCATTATGGAATGATTGTATAGTCTAATAAGGCATTATGGAATGCTTGTATAGTCTAATAAGGCATTATGGAATGCTTGTATAGTCTAATAAGGCATTATGGAATGATTGTATAGTCTAATAAGGCATTATGGAATGTTTTTATAGTCTAATAAGGCATTATGGAATGATTGTATAGTCTAATAAGGCATTATGGAATGCTTGTATAGTCTAATAAGGCATTATGGAATGCTTGTATAGTCTAATAAGGCATTATGGAATGCTTGTATAGTCTAATAAGGCATTATGGAATGATTGTATAGTCTAATAAGGCATTATGGAATGATTGTACAGTCTAATAAGGCATTATGGAATGATTGTATAGTCTAATAAGGCATTATGGAATGATTGTATAGTCTAATAAGGCATTATGGAATGCTTGTATAGTCTAATAAGGCATTATGGAATGATTGTATAGTCTAATAAGGCATTATGGAATGATTGTATAGTCTAATAAGGCATTATGGAATGCTTGTATAGTCTAATAAGGCATTATGGAATGCTTGTTTAGTCTAATAAGGCATTATGGAATGCTTGTATAGTCTAATAAGGCATTATGGAATGCTTGTATAGTCTAATAAGGCATTATGGAATGCTTGTATAGTCTAATAAGGCATTATGGAATGCTTGTATAGTCTAATAAGGCATTATGGAAGGCTTGTATAGTCTAATAAGGCATTATGGAATGATTGTATAGTCTAATAAGGCATTATGGAATGCTTGTATAGTCTAATAAGGCATTATGGAATGATTGTATAGTCTAATAAGGCATTATGGAATGATTGTATAGTCTAATAAGGCATTATGGAATGATTGTATAGTCTAATAAGGCATTATGGAATGCTTGTATAGTCTAATAAGGCATTATGGAATGATTGTATAGTCTAATAAGGCATTATGGAATGCTTGTATAGTCTAATAAGGCATTATGGAATGATTGTATAGTCTAATAAGGCATTATGGAATGATTGTATAGTCTAATAAGGCATTATGGAATGATTGTATAGTCTAACAAGGCATTATGGAATGATTGTATAGTCTAATAAGGCATTATGGAATGCTTGTATAGTCTAATAAGGCATTATGGAATGATTGTATAGTCTAATAAGGCATTATGGAATGCTTGTATAGTCTAATAAGGCATTATGGAATGATTGTATAGTCTAATAAGGCATTATGGAATGCTTGTATAGTCTAATAAGGCATTATGGAATGCTTGTATAGTCTAATAAGGCATTATGGAACGCTTGTATAGTCTAATAAGGCATTATGGAATGATTGTATAGTCTAATAAGGCATTATGGAATGATTGTATAGTCTAATAAGGCATTATGGAATGATTGTATAGTCTAATAAGGCATTATGGAATGATTGTATAGTCTAATAAGGCATTATGGAATGCTTGTATAGTCTAATAAGGCATTATGGAATGCTTGTATAATCTAATAAGGCATTATGGAAGGATTGTATAGTCTAATAAGGCATTATGGAATGCTTGTATAGTCTAATAAGGCATTATGGAATGCTTGTATAGTCTAATAAGGCATTATGGAATGCTTGTATAGTCTAATAAGGCATTATGGAATGATTGTATAGTCTAATAAGGCATTATGGAATGCTTGTATAGTCTAATAAGGCATTATGGAATGATTGTATAGTCTAATAAGGCATTATGGAATGCTTGTATAGTCTAATAAGGCATTATGGAATGCTTGTATAGTCTAATAAGGCATTATGGAATGATTGTATAGTCTAACAAGGCATTATGGAATGATTGTATAGTCTAATAAGGCATTATGGAATGATTGTATAGTCTAACAAGGCATTATGGAATGCTTGTATAGTCTAATAAGGCATTATGGAATGATTGTATAGTCTAATAAGGCATTATGGAATGGTTGTATAGTCTAATAAGGCATTATGGAATGATTGTATAGTCTAATAAGGCATTATGGAATGATTGTATAGTCTAATAAGGCATTATGGAATGATTGTATAGTCTAATAAGGCATTATGGAATGATTGTATAGTCTAATAAGGCATTATGGAATGATTGTATAGTCTAATAAGGCATTATGGAATGATTGTATAGTCTAATAAGGCATTATGGAGTTCTTGTATAGTCTAAAAAGGCATTATGGAATGATTGTATAGTCTAATAAGGCATTATGGAATGATTGTATAGTCTAATAAGGCATTATGGAATGCTTGTATAGTCTAATAAGGCATTATGGAATGATTGTATAGTCTAATAAGGCATTATGGAATGCTTGTATAGTCTAATAAGGCATTATGGAATGCTTGTATAGTCTAATAAGGCATTATGGAATGCTTGTATAGTCTAATAAGGCATTATGGAATGCTTGTATAGTCTAATAAGGCATTATGGAATGATTGTATAGTCTAATAAGGCATTATGGAATGATTGTATAGTCTAATAAGGCATTATGGAATGATTGTATAGTCTAATAAGGCATTATGGAATGATTGTATAGTCTAATAAGGCATTATGGAATGCTTGTATAGTCTAATAAGGCATTATGGAATGCTTGTATAATCTAATAAGGCATTATGGAAGGATTGTATAGTCTAATAAGGCATTATGGAATGCTTGTATAGTCTAATAAGGCATTATGGAATGCTTGTATAGTCTAATAAGGCATTATGGAATGCTTGTATAGTCTAATAAGGCATTATGGAATGATTGTATAGTCTAATAAGGCATTATGGAATGCTTGTATAGTCTAATAAGGCATTATGGAATGCTTGTATAGTCTAACAAGGCATTATGGAATGATTGTATAGTCTAATAAGGCATTATGGAATGATTGTATAGTCTAATAAGGCATTATGGAATGCTTGTATAGTCTAATAAGGCATTATGGAATGCTTGTATAGTCTAATAAGGCATTATGGAATGATTGTATAGTCTAATAAGGCATTATGGAATGCTTGTATAGTCTAATAAGGCATTATGGAATGCTTGTATAGTCTAACAAGGCATTATGGAATGCTTGTATAGTCTAATAAGGCATTATGGAATGATTGTATAGTCTAATAAGGCATTATGGAATGATTGTATAGTCTAATAAGGCATTATGGAATGATTGTATAGTCTAATAAGGCATTATGGAATGCTTGTATAGTCTAATAAGGCATTATGGAATGATTGTATAGTCTAATAAGGCATTATGGAATGCTTGTGTAGTCTAATAAGGCATTATGGAATGATTGTATAGTCTAATAAGGCATTATGGAATGATTGTATAGTCTAATAAGGCATTATGGAATGCTTGTATAGTCTAATAAGGCATTATGGAATGCTTGTATAGTCTAATAAGGCATTATGGAATGATTGTATAGTCTAATAAGGCATTATGGAATGATTGTATAGTCTAATAAGGCATTATGGAATGATTGTATAGTCTAATAATGCATTATGGAATGATTGTATAGTCTAATAAGGCATTATGGAATGCTTGTATAGTCTAATAAGGCATTATGGAATGATTGTATAGTCTAATAAGGCATTATGGAATGATTGTATAGTCTAATAAGGCATTATGGAATGCTTGTATAGTCTAATAAGGCATTATGGAATGCTTGTATAGTCTAATAAGGCATTATGGAATGCTTGTATAGTCTAATAAGGCATTATGGAATGCTTGTATAGTCTAATAAGGCATTATGGAATGATTGTATAGTCTAATAAGGCATTATGGAATGCTTGTATAGTCTAATAAGGCATTATGGAATGATTGTATAGTCTAATAAGGCATTATGGAATGATTGTATAGTCTAATAAGGCATTATGGAATGCTTGTATAGTCTAATAAGGCATTATGGAATGATTGTATAGTCTAATAAGGCATTATGGAATGATTGTATAGTCTAATAAGGCATTATGGAATGCTTGTATAGTCTAATAAGGCATTATGGAATGATTGTATAGTCTAATAAGGCATTATGGAATGCTTGTATAGTCTAATAAGGCATTATGGAATGCTTGTATAGTCTAATAAGGCATTATGGAATGATTGTATAGTCTAATAAGGCATTATGGAATGATTGTATAGTCTAATAAGGCATTATGGAATGCTTGTATAATCTAATAAGGCATTATGGAAGGATTGTATAGTCTAATAAGGCATTATGGAATGCTTGTATAGTCTAATAAGGCATTATGGAATGCTTGTATAGTCTAATAAGGCATTATGGAATGCTTGTATAGTCTAATAAGGCATTATGGAATGATTGTATAGTCTAATAAGGCATTATGGAATGCTTGTATAGTCTAATAAGGCATTATGGAATGCTTGTATAGTCTAACAAGGCATTATGGAATGATTCTATAGTCTAATAAGGCATTATGGAATGATTGTATAGTCTAATAAGGCATTATGGAATGCTTGTATAGTCTAATAAGGCATTATGGAATGCTTGTATAGTCTAATAAGGCATTATGGAATGATTGTATAGTCTAATAAGGCATTATGGAATGCTTGTATAGTCTAATAAGGCATTATGGAATGCTTGTATAGTCTAACAAGGCATTATGGAATGCTTGTATAGTCTAATAAGGCATTATGGAATGATTGTATAGTCTAATAAGGCATTATGGAATGATTGTATAGTCTAATAAGGCATTATGGAATGATTGTATAGTCTAATAAGGCATTATGGAATGCTTGTATAGTCTAACAAGGCATTATGGAATGATTGTATAGTCTAATAAGGCATTATGGAATGATTGTATAGTCTAATAAGGCATTATGGAATGATTGTATAGTCTAATAAGGCATTATGGAATGCTTGTATAGTCTAATAAGGCATTATGGAATGCTTGTATAGTCTAATAAGGCATTATGGAATGCTTGTATAGTCTAATAAGGCATTATGGAATGATTGTATAGTCTAATAAGGCATTATGGAATGATTGTATAGTCTAATACGGCATTATGGAATGATTGTATAGTCTAATAAGGCATTATGGAATGATTGTATAGTCTAATAAGGCATTATGGAATGCTTGTATAGTCTAATAAGGCATTATGGAATGCTTGTATAATCTAATAAGGCATTATGGAATGCTTGTAGTCTGGCATTATGGAATGATTGTATAGTCTAATAAGGCATTATGGAATGCTTGTATAGTCTAATAAGGCATTATGGAATGCTTGTATAGTCTAACAAGGCATTATGGAATGCTTGTATAGTCTAATAAGGCATTATGGAATGATTGTATAGTCTAATAAGGCATTCTGGAATGATTGTATAGTCTAATAAGGCATTATGGAATGATTGTATAGTCTAATAAGGCATTATGGAATGCTTGTATAGTCTAATAAGGGCATTATGGAATGATTGTATAGTCTAATAAGGCATTATGGAATGCTTGTATAGTCTAATAAGGCATTATGGAATGATTGTATAGTCTAATAAGGCATTATGGAATGCTTGTATAGTCTAATAAGGCATTATGGAATGCTTCTATAGTCTAATAAGGCATTATGGAATGCTTGTATAGTCTAATAAGGCATTATGGAATGATTGTATAGTCTAATAAGGCATTATGGAATGATTGTATAGTCTAATAAGGCATTATGGAATGATTGTATAGTCTAATAAGGCATTATGGAATGATTGTATAGTCTAATAAGGCATTATGGGAATGCTTGTATAGTCTAATAAGGCATTATGGAATGATTGTATAGTCTAATAAGGCATTATGGAATGATTGTATAGTCTAATAAGGCATTATGGAATGCTTGTATAGTCTAATAAGGCATTATGGAATGTTTGTATAGTCTAATAAGGCATTATGGAATGCTTGTATAGTCTAATAAGTCATTATGGATGCTTGTATAGTCTAATAAGGCATTATGGAATGCTTGTATAGTCTAATAAGGCATTATGGAATGCTTGTATAGTCTAATAAGGCATTATGGAATGATTGTATAGTCTAATAAGGCATTATGGAATGCTTGTATAGTCTAATAAGGCATTATGGAATGATTGTATAGTCTAATAAGGCATTATGGAATGATTGTATAGTCTAATAAGGCATTATGGAATGATTGTATAGTCTAATAAGGCATTATGGGAATGCTTGTATAGTCTAATAAGGCATTATGGAATGATTGTATAGTCTAATAAGGCATTATGGAATGCTTGTATAGTCTAATAAGGCATTATGGAATGATTGTATAGTCTAATAAGGCATTATGGAATGATTGTATAGTCTAATAAGGCATTATGGAATGATTGTATAGTCTAACAAGGCATTATGGAATGATTGTATAGTCTAATAGGGCATTATGGAATGATTGTATAGTCTAACAAGGCATTATGGAATGATTGTATAGTCTAATAAGGCATTATGGAATGATTGTATAGTCTAATAAGGCATTATGGAATGATTGTATAGTCTAACAAGGCATTATGGAATGATTGTATAGTCTAATAAGGCATTATGGAATGCTTGTATAGTCTAATAAGGCATTATGGAATGCTTGTATTGTCTAATAAGGCATTATGGAATGATTGTATAGTCTAATAAAGCATTATGGAATGATTGTATAGTCTAATAAGGCATTATGGAATGATTGTATAGTCTAATAAGGCATTATGGAATGCTTGTATAGTCTAATAAGGCATTATGGAATGATTGTATAGTCTAATAAGGCATTATGGAATGATTGTATAGTCTAATAAGGCATTATGGAATGATTGTATAGTCTAATAAGGCATTATGGATAGCTTGTATAGTCTAATAAGGCATTATGGAATGATTGTATAGTCTAATAAGGCATTATGGAATGATTGTATAGTCTAATAAGGCATTATGGAATGATTGTAGTCTAATAAGGCATTATGGAATGATTGTAGTCTAACAAGGCATTATGGAATGATTGTATAGTCTAATAAGGCATTATGGAATGATTGTATAGTCTAATAAGGCATTATGGAATGATTGTATAGTCTAATAAGGCATTATGGAATGATTGTATAGTCTAATAAGGCATTATGGAATGCTTGTATAGTCTAATAAGGCATTATGGAATGCTTGTATAGTCTAATAAGGCATTATGGAATGATTGTATAGTCTAATAAGGCATTATGGAATGCTTGTATAGGTCTAATAAGGCATTATGGAATGCTTGTATAGTCTAATAAGGCATTATGGAATGATTGTATAGTCTAATAAGGCATTATGGAATGCTTGTATAGTCTAATAAGGCATTATGGAATGCTTGTATAGTCTAATAAGGCATTATGGAATGTTTGTATAGTCTAATAGGGCATTATGGAATGATTGTATAGTCTAATAAGGCATTATGGAATGATTGTATAGTCTAATAAGGCATTATGGAATGCTTGTATAGTCTAATAAGGCATTATGGAATGCTTGTATAGTCTAATAAGGCATTATGGAATGCTTGTATAGTCTAATAAGGCATTATGGAATGCTTGTATAGTCTAACAAGGCATTATGGAATGATTGTATAGTCTAATAAGGCATTATGGAATGCTTGTATAGTCTAATAAGGCATTATGGAATGTTTGTATAATCTAATAAGGCATTATGGAAGGATTGTATAGTCTAATAAGGCATTATGGAATGCTTGTATAGTCTAATAAGGCATTATGGAATGCTTGTATAGTCTAATAAGGCATTATGGAATGCTTGTATAGTCTAATAAGGCATTATGGAATGCTTGTATAGTCTAATAAGGCATTATGGAATGCTTGTATAGTCTAACAAGGCATTATGGAATGATTGTATAGTCTAATAAGGCATTATGGAATGATTGTATAGTCTAATAAGGCATTATGGAATGCTTGTATAGTCTAATAAGGCATTATGGAATGCTTGTATAGTCTAATAAGGCATTATGGAATGATTGTATAGTCTAATAAGGCATTATGGAATGTTTTTATAGTCTAATAAGGCATTATGGAATGATTGTATAGTCTAATAAGGCATTATGGAATGCTTGTATAGTCTAATAAGGCATTATGGAATGCTTGTATAGTCTAATAAGGCATTATGGAATGCTTGTATAGTCTAATAAGGCATTATGGAATGATTGTATAGTCTAATAAGGCATTATGGAATGATTGTATAGTCTAATAAGGCATTATGGAATGATTGTATAGTCTAATAAGGCATTATGGAATGATTGTATAGTCTAATAAGGCATTATGGAATGCTTGTATAGTCTAATAAGGCATTATGGAATGATTGTATAGTCTAATAAGGCATTATGGAATGATTGTATAGTCTAATAAGGCATTATGGAATGCTTGTATAGTCTAATAAGGCATTATGGAATGCTTGTATAGTCTAATAAGGCATTATGGAATGCTTGTATAGTCTAATAAGGCATTATGGAATGCTTGTATAGTCTAATAAGGCATTATGGAATGCTTGTATAGTCTAATAAGGCATTATGGAATGCTTGTATAGTCTAATAAGGCATTATGGAAGGCTTGTATAGTCTAATAAGGCATTATGGAATGATTGTATAGTCTAATAAGGCATTATGGAATGCTTGTATAGTCTAATAAGGCATTATGGAATGATTGTATAGTCTAATAAGGCATTATGGAATGATTGTATAGTCTAATAAGGCATTATGGAATGATTGTATAGTCTAATAAGGCATTACGGAATGCTTGTATAGTCCAATAAGGCATTATGGAATGATTGTATAGTCTAATAAGGCATTATGGAATGCTTGTATAGTCTAATAAGGCATTATGGAATGATTGTATAGTCTAATAAGGCATTGTGGAATGATTGTATAGTCTAATAAGGCATTATGGAATGATTGTATAGTCTAACAAGGCATTATGGAATGACTGTATAGTCTAATAGGGCATTATGGAATGATTGTATAGTCTAACAAGGCATTATGGAAATGATTGTATAGTCTAATAAGGCATTATGGAATGATTGTATAGTCTAATAAGGCATTATGGAATGATTGTATAGTCTAATAAGGCATTATGGAATGATTGTATAGTCTAATAAGGCATTATGGAATGCTTGTATAGTCTAATAAGGCATTATGGAATGCTTGTATAGTCTAATAAGGCATTATGGAATGATTGTATAGTCTAATAAAGCATTATGGAATGATTGTATAGTCTAATAAGGCATTATGGAATGATTGTATAGTCTAATAAGGCATTATGGAATGCTTGTATAGTCTAATAAGGCATTATGGAATGATTGTATAGTCTAATAAGGCATTATGGAATGCTTGTATAGTCTAATAAGGCATTATGGAATGCTTGTATAGTCTAATAAGGCATTATGGAATGATTGTATAGTCTAATAAGGCATTATGGAATGATTGTATAGTCTAATAAGGCATTATGGAATGATTGTATAGTCTAATAAGGCATTATGGAATGCTTGTATAGTCTAATAAGGCATTATGGAATGATTGTATAGTCTAATAAGGCATTATGGAATGATTGTATAGTCTAATAAGGCATTATGGAATGCTTGTATAGTCTAATAAGGCATTATGGAATGATTGTATAGTCTAATAAGGCATTATGGAATGATTGTATAGTCTAATAAGGCATTATGGAATGATTGTAGTCTAATAAGGCATTATGGAATGATTGTAGTCTAACAAGGCATTATGGAATGATTGTATAGTCTAATAAGGCATTATGGAATGATTGTATAGTCTAATAAGGCATTATGGAATGCTTGTATAGTCTAATAAGGCATTATGGAATGATTGTATAGTCTAATAAGGCATTATGGAATGCTTGTATAGTCTAATAAGGCATTATGGAATGATTGTATAGTCTAATAAGGCATTATGGAATGCTTGTATAGTCTAATAAGGCATTATGGAATGCTTGTATAGTCTAATAAGGCATTATGGAATGATTGTATAGTCTAATAAGGCATTATGGAATGCTTGTATAGTCTAATAAGGCATTATGGAATGCTTGTATAGTCTAATAAGGCATTATGGAATGATTGTATAGTCTAATAAGGCATTATGGAATGCTTGTATAGTCTAATAAGGCATTATGGAATGCTTGTATAGTCTAATAAGGCATTATGGAATGCTTGTATAGTTCTAATAAGGGCATTATGGAATGATTGTATAGTCTAATAAGGCATTATGGAATGATTGTATAGTCTAATAAGGCATTGTGGAATGCTTGTATAGTCTAATAAGGCATTATGGAATGCTTGTATAGTCTAATAGGCATTATGGAATGATTGTATAGTCTAATAAGGCATTATGGAATGATTGTATAGTCTAATAAGGCATTATGGAATGCTTGTATAGTCTAATAAGGCATTATGGAATGCTTGTATAGTCTAATAAGGCATTATGGAATGCTTGTATAGTCTAATAAGGCATTATGGAATGATTGTATAGTCTAATAAGGCATTATGGAATGATTGTATAGTCTAATAAGGCATTATGGAATGCTTGTATAGTCTAATAAGGCATTATGGAATGCTTGTATAGTCTAATAAGGCATTATGGAATGCTTGTATAGTCTAATAAGGCATTATGGAATGCTTGTATAGTCTAATAGGCATTATGGAATGCTTGTATAGTCTAACAAGGCATTATGGAATGCTTGTATAGTCTAATAAGGCATTATGGAATGCTTGTATAGTCTAATAAGGCATTATGGAATGCTTGTATAGTCTAATAAGGCATTATGGAATGCTTGTATAGTCTAATAAGGCATTATGGAATGCTTGTATAGTCTAATAAGGCATTATGGAATGATTGTATAGTCTAATAAGGCATTATGGAATGCTTGTATAGTCTAATAAGGCATTATGGAATGATTGTATAGTCTAATAAGGCATTATGGAATGATTGTATAGTCTAATAAGGCATTATGGAATGCTTGTATAGTCTAATAAGGCATTATGGAATGCTTGTATAGTCTAATAGGGCATTATGGAATGATTGTATGGTCTAATAAGGCATTATGGAATGATTGTATAGTCTAATAAGGCATTATGGAATGCTTGTATAGTCTAATAAGGCATTATGGAATGATTGTATAGTCTAATAAGGCATTATGGAATGCTTGTATAGTCTAATAAGGCATTATGGAATGCTTGTATAGTCTAATAAGGCATTATGGAATGCTTGTATAGTCTAATAAGGCATTATGGAATGATTGTATAGTCTAATAAGGCATTATGGAATGATTGTATAGTCTAATAAGGCATTATGGAATGCTTGTATAGTCTAATAAGGCATTATGGAATGATTGTATAGTCTAATAAGGCATTATGGAATGATTGTATAGTCTAATAAGGCATTATGGAATGCTTGTATAGTCTAATAAGGCATTATGGAATGCTTGTATAGTCTAATAAGGCATTATGGAATGATTGTATGGTCTAATAAGGCATTATGGAATGATTGTATAGTCTAATAAGGCATTATGGAATGATTGTATAGTCTAATAAGGCATTATGGAATGAAACCTCTTGTATAGTCTAATAAGGCATTATGGAATGCTTGTATAGTCTAATAAGGCATTATGGAATGATTGTATAGTCTAATAAGGCATTATGGAATGATTGATAGTCTAATAAGGCATTATGGAATGATTGTATAGTCTAATAAGGCATTATGGAATGATTGTATAGTCTAATAAGGCATTATGGAATGATTGTTGTCTATGTATAGGAAGTCTAATAAGGCATTATGGAATGCTTGTATAGTCTAATAAGGCATTATGGAATGATTGTATAGTCTAATAAGGCATTATGGAATGATTGTATAGTCTAATAAGGCATTATGGAATGATTGTATAGTCTAATAAGGCATTATGGAATGCTTGTATAGTCTAATAAGGCATTATGGAATGCTTGTATAGTCTAATAAGGCATTATGGAATGATTGTATAGTCTAATAAGGCATTATGGAATGCTTGTATAGTCTAATAAGGCATTATGGAATGATTGTATAGTCTAATAAGGCATTATGGAATGCTTGTATAGTCTAATAAGGCATTATGGAATGATTGTATAGTCTAATAAGGCATTATGGAATGATTGTATAGTCTAATAAGGCATTATGGAATGCTTGTATAGTCTAATAAGGCATTATGGAATGCTTGTATAGTCCAATAAGGCATTATGGAATGATTGTATAGTCTAATAAGGCATTATGGAATGTTGTATAGTCTAATAAGGCATTATGGAATGCTTGTATAGTCTAATAAGGCATTATGGAATGATTGTATAGTCTAATAAGGCATTATGGAATGCTTGTATAGTCTAATAAGGCATTATGGAATGCTTGTATAGTCTAATAAGGCATTATGGAATGATTGTATAGTCTAATAAGGCATTATGGAATGCTTGTATAGTCTAATAAGGCATTATGGAATGCTTGTATAGTCTAATAAGGCATTATGGAATGCTTGTATAGTCTAATAAGGCATTATGGAATGCTTGTATAGTCTAATAAGGCATTATGGAATGATTGTATAGTCTAATAAGGCATTATGGAATGCTTGTATAGTCTAATAAGGCTTATGGAATGCTTGTATAGTCTAATAAGGCATTATGGAATGATTGTATAGTCTAATAAGGCATTATGGAATGATTGTATAGTCTAATAAGGCATTATGGAATGATTGTATAGTCTAATAAGGCATTATGGAATGCTTGTATAGTCTAATAAGGCATTATGGAATGCTTGTATAGTCTAATAAGGCATTATGGAATGCTTGTATAGTCTAATAAGGCATTATGGAATGCTTGTATAGTCTAATAAGGCATTATGGAATGCTTGTATAGTCTAATAAGGCATTATGGAATGATTGTATAGTCTAATAAGGCATTATGGAATGATTGTATAGTCTAATAAGGCATTATGGAATGATTGTATAGTCTAATAAGGCATTATGGAATGCTTGTATAGTCTAATAAGGCATTATGGAATGATTGTATAGTCTAATAAGGCATTATGGAATGCTTGTATAGTCTAATAAGGCATTATGGAATGCTTGTATAGTCTAATAAGGCATTATGGAATGCTTGTATAGTCTAATAAGGCATTATGGAATGATTGTATAGTCTAATAAGGCATTATGGAATGCTTGTATAGTCTAATAAGGCATTATGGAATGCTTGTATAGTCTAATAAGGCATTATTGAATGATTGTATAGTCTAATAAGGCATTATGGAATGCTTGTATAGTCTAATAAAGGCATTATGGAATGATTGTATAGTCTAATAAGGCATTATGGAATGCTTGTATAGTCTAATAAGGCATTATGGAATGATTGTATAGTCTAATAAGGCATTATGGAATGATTGTATAGTCTAATAAGGCATTATGGAATGCTTGTATAGTCTAATAAGGCATTATGGAATGCTTGTATAGTCTAATAAGGCATTATGGAATGATTGTATAGTCTAATAAGGCATTATGGAATGATTGTATAGTCTAATAAGGCATTATGGAATGCTTGTATAGTCTAATAAGGCATTATGGAATGATTGTATAGTCTAATAAGGCATTATGGAATGATTGTATAGTCTAATAAGGCATTATGGAATGATTGTATAGTCTAATAAGGCATTATGGAATGATTGTATAGTCTAATAAGGCATTATGGAATGCTTGTATAGTCTAATAAGGCATTATGGAATGCTTGTATAGTCTAATAAGGCATTATGGAATGATTGTATAGTCTAACAAGGCATTATGGAATGCTTGTATAGTCTAATAAGGCATTATGGAATGATTGTATAGTCTAATAAGGCATTATGGAATGATTGTATAGTCTAATAAGGCATTATGGAATGCTTGTATAGTCTAATAAGGCATTATGGAATGATTGTATAGTCTAATAAGGCATTATGGAATGATTGTATAGTCTAACAAGGCATTATGGAATGATTGTATAGTCTAATAAGGCATTACGGAATGATTGTATAGTCTAATAAGGCATTATGGAATGCTTGTATAGTCTAATAAGGCATTATGGAATGCTTGTATAGTCTAATAAGGCATTATGGAATGCTTGTATAGTCTAATAAGGCATTATGGAATGCTTGTATAGTCTAATAAGGCATTATGGAACGATTGATATAGTCTAATAAGGCATTATGGAATGCTTGTATAGTCTAATAAGGCATTATGGAATGCTTGCATAGTCTAATAAGGCATTATGGAATGCTTGTATAGTCTAATAAGGCATTATGGAATGCTTGTATAGTCTAATAAGGCATTATGGAATGATTGTATAGTCTAATAAGGCATTATGGAATGCTTGTATAGTCTAATAAGGCATTATGGAATGCTTGTATAGTCTAATAAGGCATTATGGAATGCTTGTATAGTCTAATAAGGCATTATGGAATGATTGTATAGTCTAATAAGGCATTATGGAATGCTTGTATAGTCTAATAAGGCATTATGGAATGATTGTATAGTCTAATAAGGCATTATGGAATGATTGTATAGTCTAATAAGGCATTATGGAATGCTTGTATAGTCTAATAAGGCATTATGGAATGCTTGTATAGTCTAATAAGGCATTATGGAATGCTTGTATAGTCTAATAAGGCATTATGGAATGATTGTATAGTCTAATAAGGCATTATGGAATGCTTGTATAGTCTAATAAGGCATTATGGAATGATTGTATAGTCTAATAAGGCATTATGGAATGATTGTATAGTCTAATAAGGCATTATGGAATGATTGTATAGTCTAATAAGGCATTATGGAATGATTGTATAGTCTAATAAGGCATTATGGAATGCTTGTATAGTCTAATAAGGCATTATGGAATGCTTGTATAGTCTAATAAGGCATTATAGAATAGCTGTATAGTCTAATAAGGCATTATTGAATGCTTGTATAGTCTAATAAGGCATTATGGAATGCTTGTATAGTCTAATAAGGCATTATGGAATGTTGTATAGCTTCATTTGAAGAAACGGCATTATGGAATGCTTGTATAGTCTAACTAAGGCATTATGGAATGATTGTCTAATAATAAGGCATTATGGAATGCTTGTATAGTCTAAATATAGATCGCTTATAGTCTAATAAGGCATTATGGAATGATTGTATAGTCTAATAAGGCATTATGGGAATGATTGTATAGTCTAATAAGACATTATGGAATGATTGTATAGTCTAATAAGGCATTAGGAATGACTTTGTATAGTCTAATAAGGCATTATGGAATGATTGTATAGTCTAATAAGGCATTATGGAATGATTGTATAGTCTAATAAGGCATTATGGAATGATTGTATAGTCTAATAAGGCATTATGGAATGATTGTATAGTCTAATAAGGCATTATGGAATGCTTGTATAGTCTAATAAGGCATTATGGAATGATTGTATAGTCTAACAAGGCATTATGGAATGATTGTATAGTCTAATAAGGCATTATGGAATGCTTGTATAGTCTAATAAGGCATTATGGAATGCTTGTATAGTCTAATAAGGCATTATGGAATGCTTGTATAGTCTAATAAGGCATTATGGAATGCTTGTATAGTCTAATAAGGCATTATGGAATGCTTGTATAGTCTAATAAGGCATTATGGAATGCTTGTATAGTCTAATAAGGCATTATGGAATGATTGTATAGTCTAATAAGGCATTATGGAATGCTTGTATAGTCTAATAAGGCATTATGGAATGCTTGTATAGTCTAATAAGGCATTATGGAATGATTGTATAGTCTAATAAGGCATTATGGAATGCTTGTATAGTCTAATAAGGCATTATGGAATGCTTGTATAGTCTAATAAGGCATTATGGAATGCTTGTATAGTCTAATAAGGCATTATGGAATGATTGTATAGTCTAATAAGGCATTATGGAATGATTGTATAGTCTAATAAGGCATTATGGAATGATTGTATAGTCTAATAAGGCATTATGGAATGATTGTATAGTCTAATAAGGCATTATGGAATGATTGTATAGTCTAATAAGGCATTATGGAATGATTGTATAGTCTAATAAGGCATTATGGAATGATTGTATAGTCTAATAAGGCATTATGGAATGATTGTATAGTCTAATAAGGCATTATGGAATGATTGTATAGTCTAATAAGGCATTATGGAATGATTGTATAGTCTAATAAGGCATTATGGAATGTTGTATAGTCTAATAAGGCATTATGGAATGCTTGTATAGTCTAATAAGGCATTATGGAATGCTTGCATAGTCTAATAAGGCATTATGGAATGATTGTATAGTCTAATAAGGCATTATGGAATGCTTGTATAGTCTAATAAGGCATTATGGAATGCTTGTATAGTCTAATAAGGCATTATTGAATGATTGTATAGTCTAATAAGGCATTATGGAATGCTTGTATAGTCTAATAAGGCATTATGGAATGATTGTATAGTCTAATAAGGCATTATGGGAATGCTTGTATAGTCTAATAAGGCATTATGGAATGCTTGTATAGTCTAATAAGGCATTATGGAATGATTGTATAGTCTAATAAGGCATTATGGAATGATTGTATAGTCTAATAAGGCATTATGGAATGATTGTATAGTCTAATAAGGCATTATGGAATGCTTGTATAGTCTAATAAGGCATTATGGAATGCTTGTATAGTCTAATAAGGCATTATGGAATGATTGTATAGTCTAATAAGGCATTATGGAATGATTGTATAGTCTAATAAGGCATTATGGAATGCTTGTATAGTCTAATAAGGCATTATGGAATGATTGTATAGTCTAACAAGGCATTATGGAATGATTGTATAGTCTAATAAGGCATTATGGAATGATTGTATAGTCTAATAAGGCATTATGGAATGATTGTATAGTCTAATAAGGCATTATGGAATGCTTGTATAGTCTAATAAGGCATTATGGAATGCTTGTATAGTCTAATAAGGCATTATGGAATGATTGTATAGTCTAACAAGGCATTATGGAATGATTGTATAGTCTAATAAGGCATTATGGAATGATTGTATAGTCTAATAAGGCATTATGGAATGATTGTATAGTCTAATAAGGCATTATGGAATGCTTGTATAGTCTAATAAGGCATTATGGAATGCTTGTATAGTCTAATAAGGCATTATGGAATGATTGTATAGTCTAACAAGGCATTATGGAATGATTGTATAGTCTAATAAGGCATTATGGAATGATTGTATAGTCTAATAAGGCATTATGGAATGATTGTATAGTCTAATAAGGCATTATGGAATGATTGTATAGTCTAATAAGGCATTATGGAATGATTGTATAGTCTAATAAGGCATTATGGAATGATTGTATAGTCCTAATAAGGCATTATGGAATGCTTGTATAGTCTAATAAGGCATTATGGAATGCTTGTATAGTCTAATAAGGCATTATGGAATGCTTGTATAGTCTAATAAGGCATTATGGAATGCTTGTATAGTCTAATAAGGCATTATGGAATGATTGTATAGTCTAATAAGGCATTATGGAATGCTTGTATAGTCTAATAGGCATTATGGAATGATTGTATAGTCTAATAAGGCATTATGGAATGCTTGTATAGTCTAATAAGGCATTATGGAATGATTGTATAGTCTAATAAGGCATTATGGAATGATTGTATAGTCTAATAAGGCATTATGGAATGATTGTATAGTCTAATAAGGCATTATGGAATGCTTGTATAGTCTAATAAGGCATTATGGAATGCTTGTATAGTCTAATAAGGCATTATGGAATGCTTGTATAGTCTAATAAGGCATTATGGAATGATTGTATAGTCTAATAAGGCATTATGGAATGCTTGTATAGTCTAATAAGGCATTATGGAATGCTTGTATAGTCTAATAAGGCATTATTGAATGATTGTATAGTCTAATAAGGCATTATGGAATGCTTGTATAGTCTAATAAGGCATTATGGAATGATTGTATAGTCTAATAAGGCATTATGGAATGCTTGTATAGTCTAATAAGGCATTATGGAATGCTTGTATAGTCTAATAAGGCATTATGGAATGATTGTATAGTCTAATAAGGCATTATGGAATGATTGTATAGTCTAATAAGGCATTATGGAATGATTGTATAGTCTAATAAGGCATTATGGAATGCTTGTATAGTCTAATAAGGCATTATGGAATGCTTGTATAGTCTAATAAGGCATTATGGAATGATTGTATAGTCTAATAAGGCATTATGGAATGATTGTATAGTCTAATAAGGCATTATGGAATGATTGTATAGTCTAATAAGGCATTATGGAATGATTGTATAGTCTAATAAGGCATTATGGAATGATTGTATAGTCTAATAAGGCATTATGGAATGATTGTATAGTCTAATAAGGCATTATGGAATGATTGTATAGTCTAATAAGGCATTATGGAATGCTTGTATAGTCTAATAAGGCATTATGGAATGCTTGTATAGTCTAATAAGGCATTATGGAATGATTGTATAGTCTAACAAGGCATTATGGAATGATTGTATAGTCTAATAAGGCATTATGGAATGATTGTATAGTCTAATAAGGCATTATGGAATGATTGTATAGTCTAATAAGGCATTATGGAATGCTTGTATAGTCTAATAAGGCATTATGGAATGCTTGTATAGTCTAATAAGGCATTATGGAATGATTGTATAGTCTAACAAGGCATTATGGAATGCTTGTATAGTCTAATAAGGCATTATGGAATGCTTGTATAGTCTAATAAGGCATTATTGAATGCTTGTATAGTCTAATAAGGCATTATGGAATGCTTGTATAGTCTAATAAGGCATTATGGAATGATTGTATAGTCTAATAAGGCATTATGGAATGCTTGTATAGTCTAATAAGGCATTATGGAATGCTTGTATAGTCTAATAAGGCATTATGGAATGATTGTATAGTCTAATAAGGCATTATGGAATGCTTGTAGAGTCTAATAAGGCATTATGGAATGATTGTATAGTCTAATAAGGCATTATGGAATGATTGTATAGTCTAATAAGGCATTATGGAATGCTTGTATAGTCTAATAAGTTATTATGGAATGATTGTAGTCTAATAAGGCATTATGGAATGATTGTAGTCTAACAAGGCATTATGGAATGATTGTATAGTCTAATAAGGCATTATGGAATGATTGTATAGTCTAATAAGGCATTATGGAATGATTGTATAGTCTAATAAGGCATTATGGAATGATTGTATAGTCTAATAAGGCATTATGGAATGCTTGTATAGTCTAATAAGGCATTATGGAATGATTGTATAGTCTAATAAGGCATTATGGAATGCTTGTATAGTCTAATAAGGCATTATGGAATGCTTGTATAGTCTAATAAGGCATTATGGAATGATTGTATAGTCTAATAAGGCATTATGGAATGCTTGTATAGTCTAATAAGGCATTATGGAATGCTTGTATAGTCTAATAAGGCATTATGGAATGATTGTATAGTCTAATAAGGCATTATGGAATGCTTGTATAGTCTAATAAGGCATTATGGAATGCTTGTATAGTCTAATAAGGCATTATGGAATGCTTGTATAGTCTAATAGGGCATTATGGAATGATTGTATAGTCTAATAAGGCATTATGGAATGATTGTATAGTCTAATAAGGCATTATGGAATGCTTGTATAGTCTAATAAGGCATTATGGAATGCTTGTATAGTCTAATAGGGCATTATGGAATGATTGTATAGTCTAATAAGGCATTATGGAATGATTGTATAGTCTAATAAGGCATTATGGAATGCTTGTATAGTCTAATAAGGCATTATGGAATGATTGTATAGTCTAATAAGGCATTATGGAATGCTTGTATAGTCTAATAAGGCATTATGGAATGCTTGTATAGTCTAATAAGGCATTATGGAATGCTTGTATAGTCTAATAAGGCATTATGGAATGCTTGTATAGTCTAATAAGGCATTATGGAATGCTTGTATAGTCTAATAAGGCATTATGGAATGATTGTATAGTCTAATAAGGCATTATGGAATGATTGTATAGTCTAATAAGGCATTATGGAATGATTGTATAGTCTAATAAGGCATTATGGAATGCTTGTATAGTCTAATAAGGCATTATGGAATGCTTGTATAGTCTAATAAGGCATTATGGAATGATTGTATAGTCTAACAAGGCATTATGGAATGATTGTATAGTCTAATAAGGCATTATGGAATGCTTGTATAGTCTAATAAGGCATTATGGAATGCTTGTATAGTCTAATAAGGCATTATGGAATGATTGTATAGTCTAACAAGGCATTATGGAATGCTTGTATAGTCTAATAAGGCATTATGGAATGCTTGTATAGTCTAATAAGGCATTATGGAATGCTTGTATAGTCTAATAAGGCATTATGGAATGATTGTATAGTCTAATAAGGCATTATGGAATGCTTGTATAGTCTAATAAGGCATTATGGAATGCTTGTATAGTCTAATAAGGCATTATGGAATGATTGTATAGTCTAATAAGGCATTATGGAATGCTTGTATAGTCTAATAAGGCATTATGGAATGATTGTATAGTCTAATAAGGCATTATGGAATGATTGTATAGTCTAATAAGGCATTATGGAATGCTTGTATAGTCTAATAAGTTATTATGGAATGATTGTAGTCTAATAAGGCATTATGGAATGATTGTAGTCTAACAAGGCATTATGGAATGATTGTATAGTCTAATAAGGCATTATGGAATGATTGTATAGTCTAATAAGGCATTATGGAATGATTGTATAGTCTAATAAGGCATTATGGAATGATTGTATAGTCTAATAAGGCATTATGGAATGATTGTATAGTCTAATAAGGCATTATGGAATGATTGTATAGTCTAATAAGGCATTATGGAATGATTGTATAGTCTAATAAGGCATTATGGAATGCTTGTATAGTCTAATAAGGCATTATGGAATGCTTGTATAGTCTAATAAGGCATTATGGAATGCTTGTATAGTCTAATAAGGCATTATGGAATGATTGTATAGTCTAATAAGGCATTATGGAATGCTTGTATAGTCTAATAAGGCATTATGGAATGCTTGTATAGTCTAATAAGGCATTATTGAATGATTGTATAGTCTAATAAGGCATTATGGAATGCTTGTATAGTCTAATAAGGCATTATGGAATGATTGTATAGTCTAATAAGGCATTATGGAATGCTTGTATAGTCTAATAAGGCATTATGGAATGCTTGTATAGTCTAATAAGGCATTATGGAATGATTGTATAGTCTAATAAGGCATTATGGAATGATTGTATAGTCTAATAAGGCATTATGGAATGATTGTATAGTCTAATAAGGCATTATGGAATGCTTGTATAGTCTAATAAGGCATTATGGAATGCTTGTA
Organism: Coregonus clupeaformis; assembly: GCF_020615455.1. Taxonomy (NCBI): domain Eukaryota; kingdom Metazoa; phylum Chordata; class Actinopteri; order Salmoniformes; family Salmonidae; genus Coregonus; species Coregonus clupeaformis. The sequence goes on along the minus strand of NC_059212.1, from coordinate 42,772,913 downwards.
TAGTCTAATAAGGCATTATGGAATGATTGTATAGTCTAATAAGGCATTATGGAATGATTGTATAGTCTAATAAGGCATTATGGAATGATTGTATAGTCTAATAAGGCATTATGGAATGATTGTATAGTCTAATAAGGCATTATGGAATGATTGTATAGTCTAATAAGGCATTATGGAATGATTGTATAGTCTAATAAGGCATTATGGAATGATTGTATAGTCTAATAAGGCATTATGGAATGCTTGTATAGTCTAATAAGGCATTATGGAATGCTTGTATAGTCTAATAAGGCATTATGGAATGATTGTATAGTCTAACAAGGCATTATGGAATGATTGTATAGTCTAATAAGGCATTATGGAATGATTGTATAGTCTAATAAGGCATTATGGAATGATTGTATAGTCTAATAAGGCATTATGGAATGCTTGTATAGTCTAATAAGGGCATTATGGAATGCTTGTATAGTCTAATAAGGCATTATGGAATGATTGTATAGTCTAACAAGGCATTATGGAATGATTGTATAGTCTAATAAGGCATTATGGAATGATTGTATAGTCTAATAAGGCATTATGGAATGATTGTATAGTCTAATAAGGCATTATGGAATGATTGTATAGTCTAATAAGGCATTATGGAATGATTGTATAGTCTAATAAGGCATTATGGAATGATTGTATAGTCTAATAAGGCATTATGGAATGATTGTATAGTCTAATAAGGCATTATGGAATGCTTGTATAGTCTAATAAGGCATTATGGAATGCTTGTATAGTCTAATAAGGCATTATGGAATGCTTGTATAGTCTAATAAGGCATTATGGAATGATTGTATAGTCTAATAAGGCATTATGGAATGCTTGTATAGTCTAATAGGGCATTATGGAATGATTGTATAGTCTAATAAGGCATTATGGAATGATTGTATAGTCTAATAAGGCATTATGGAATCGATTGTATAGTCTAATAAGGCATTATGGAATGATTGTATAGTCTAATAAGGCATTATGGAATGATTGTATAGTCTAATAAGGCATTATGGAATGCTTGTATAGTCTAATAAGGCATTATGGAATGCTTGTATAGTCTAATAAGGCATTATGGAATGCTTGTATAGTCTAATAAGGCATTATGGAATGATTGTATAGTCTAATAAGGCATTATGGAATGCTTGTATAGTCTAATAAGGCATTATGGAATGCTTGTATAGTCTAATAAGGCATTATGGAATGATTGTATAGTCTAATAAGGCATTATGGAATGCTTGTATAGTCTAATAAGGCATTATGGAATGATTGTATAGTCTAATAAGGCATTATGGAATGCTTGTATAGTCTAATAAGGCATTATGGAATGCTTGTATAGTCTAATAAGGCATTATGGAATGATTGTATAGTCTAATAAGGCATTATGGAATGATTGTATAGTCTAATAAGGCATTATGGAATGATTGTATAGTCTAATAAGGCATTATGGAATGCTTGTATAGTCTAATAAGGCATTATGGAATGCTTGTATAGTCTAATAAGGCATTATGGAATGATTGTATAGTCTAATAAGGCATTATGGAATGATTGTATAGTCTAATAAGGCATTATGGAATGATTGTATAGTCTAATAAGGCATTATGGAATGATTGTATAGTCTAATAAGGCATTATGGAATGATTGTATAGTCTAATAAGGCATTATGGAATGATTGTATAGTCTAATAAGGCATTATGGAATGATTGTATAGTCTAATAAGGCATTATGGAATGCTTGTATAGTCTAATAAGGCATTATGGAATGCTTGTATAGTCTAATAAGGCATTATGGAATGATTGTATAGTCTAACAAGGCATTATGGAATGATTGTATAGTCTAATAAGGCATTATGGAATGATTGTATAGTCTAATAAGGCATTATGGAATGATTGTATAGTCTAATAAGAGCATTATGGAATGCTTGTATAGTCTAATAAGGCATTATGGAATGCTTGTATAGTCTAATAAGGCATTATGGAATGATTGTATAGTCTAACAAGGCATTATGGAATGCTTGTATAGTCTAATAAGGCATTATGGAATGCTTGTATAGTCTAATAAGGCATTATTGAATGCTTGTATAGTCTAATAAGGCATTATGGAATGCTTGTATAGTCTAATAAGGCATTATGGAATGATTGTATAGTCTAATAAGGCATTATGGAATGCTTGTATAGTCTAATAAGGCATTATGGAATGCTTGTATAGTCTAATAAGGCATTATGGAATGATTGTATAGTCTAATAAGGCATTATGGAATGCTTGTATAGTCTAATAAGGCATTATGGAATGATTGTATAGTCTAATAAGGCATTATGGAATGATTGTATAGTCTAATAAGGCATTATGGAATGATTGTATAGTCTAATAAGTTATTATGGAATGATTGTAGTCTAATAAGGCATTATGGAATGATTGTAGTCTAACAAGGCATTATGGAATGATTGTATAGTCTAATAAGGCATTATGGAATGATTGTATAGTCTAATAAGGCATTATGGAATGATTGTATAGTCTAATAAGGCATTATGGAATGATTGTATAGTCTAATAAGGCATTATGGAATGCTTGTATAGTCTAATAAGGCATTATGGAATGATTGTATAGTCTAATAAGGCATTATGGAATGCTTGTATAGTCTAATAAGGCATTATGGAATGCTTGTATAGTCTAATAAGGCATTATGGAATGATTGTATAGTCTAATAAGGCATTATGGAATGCTTGTATAGTCTAATAAGGCATTATGGAATGCTTGTATAGTCTAATAAGGCATTATGGAATGATTGTATAGTCTAATAAGGCATTATGGAATGCTTGTATAGTCTAATAAGGCATTATGGAATGCTTGTATAGTCTAATAAGGCATTATGGAATGCTTGTATAGTCTAATAGGGCATTATGGAATGATTGTATAGTCTAATAAGGCATTATGGAACGATTGTATAGTCTAATAAGGCATTATGGAATGCTTGTATAGTCTAATAAGGCATTATGGAATGCTTGTATAGTCTAATAGGGCATTATGGAATGATTGTATAGTCTAATAAGGCATTATGGAATGATTGTATAGTCTAATAAGGCATTATGGAATGCTTGTATAGTCTAATAAGGCATTATGGAATGATTGTATAGTCTAATAAGGCATTATGGAATGCTTGTATAGTCTAATAAGGCATTATGGAATGCTTGTATAATCTAATAAGGCATTATTGAATGCTTGTATAGTCTAATAAGGCATTATGGAATGCTTGTATAGTCTAATAAGGCATTATGGAATGCTTGTATAGTCTAATAAGGCATTATGGAATGCTTGTATAGTCTAATAAGGCATTATGGAATGATTGTATAGTCTAATAAGGCATTATGGAATGATTGTATAGTCTAATAAGGCATTATGGAATGATTGTATAGTCTAATAAGGCATTATGGAATGCTTGTATAGTCTAATAAGGCATTATGGAATGCTTGTATAGTCTAATAAGGCATTATGGAATGATTGTATAGTCTAATAAGGCATTATGGAATGATTGTATAGTCTAATAAGGCATTATGGAATGATTGTATAGTCTAATAAGGCATTATGGAATGATTGTATAGTCTAATAAGGCATTATGGAAGGATTGTATAGTCTAATAAGGCATTATGGAATGATTGTATAGTCTAATAAGGCATTATGGAATGATTGTATAGTCTAATAAGGCATTATGGAATGCTTGTATAGTCTAATAAGGCATTATGGAATGCTTGTATAGTCTAATAAGGCATTATGGAATGCTTGTATAGTCTAATAAGGCATTATGGAATGCTTGTATAGTCTAATAAGGCATTATGGAATGGTTGTATAGTCTAATAAGGCATTATGGAATGCTTGTATAGTCTAATAAGGCATTATGGAATGCTTGTATAGTCTAATAAGGCATTATGGAATGATTGTATAGTCTAATAAGGCATTATGGAATGCTTGTATAGTCTAATAAGGCATTATGGAATGATTGTATAGTCTAATAAGGCATTATGGAATGCTTGTATAGTCTAATAAGGCATTATGGAATGATTGTATAGTCTAATAAGGCATTATGGAATGATTGTATAGTCTAATAAGGCATTATGGAATGATTGTATAGTCTAATAAGGCATTATGGAATGCTTGTATAGTCTAATAAGGCATTATGGAATGATTGTATAGTCTAATAAGGCATTATGGAATGATTGTATAGTCTAATAAGGCATTATGGAATGATTGTATAGTCTAACAAGGCATTATGGAATGACTGTATAGTCTAATAGGGCATTATGGAATGATTGTATAGTCTAACAAGGCATTATGGAATGCTTGTATAGTCTAATAAGGCATTATGGAATGATTGTATAGTCTAATAAGGCATTATGGAATGATTGTATAGTCTAATAAGGCATTATGGAATGCTTGTATAGTCTAATAAGGCATTATGGAATGCTTGTATAGTCTAATAAGGCATTATGGAATGCTTGCATAGTCTAATAAGGCATTATGGAATGATTGTATAGTCTAATAAGGCATTATGGAATGATTGTATAGTCTAATAAGGCATTATGGAATGCTTGTATAGTCTAATAAGGCATTATGGAATGCTTGTATAGTCTAATAAGGCATTATGGAATGATTGTATAGTCTAATAAGGCATTATGGAATGATTGTATAGTCTAATAAGGCATTATGGAATGATTGTATAGTCTAATAAGGCATTATGGAATGCTTGTATAGTCTAATAAGGCATTATGGAATGATTGTATAGTCTAATAAGGCATTATGGAATGATTGCATAGTCTAATAAGGCATTATGGAATGATTGTATGTCTAACAAGGCATTATGGAATGATTGTATAGTCTAATAAGGCATTATGGAATGATTGTATAGTCTAATAAGGCATTATGGAATGATTGTATAGTCTAATAAGGCATTATGGAATGATTGTATAGTCTAATAAGGCATTATGGAATGCTTGTATAGTCTAATAAGGCATTATGGAATGATTGTATAGTCTAATAAGGCATTATGGAATGCTTGTATAGTCTAATAAGGCATTATGGAATGCTTGTATAGTCTAATAAGGCATTATGGAATGATTGTATAGTCTAATAAGGCATTATGGAATGCTTGTATAGTCTAATAAGGCATTATGGAATGCTTGTATAGTCTAATAAGGCATTATGGAATGATTGTATAGTCTAATAAGGCATTATGGAATGATTGTATAGTCTAATAAGGCATTATGGAATGATTGTATAGTCTAATAAGGCATTATGGAATGCTTGTATAGTCTAATAAGGCATTATGGAATGCTTGTATAGTCTAATAAGGCATTATGGAATGCTTGTATAGTCTAATAAGGCATTATGGAATGCTTGTATAGTCTAATAAGGCATTATGGAATGATTGTATAGTCTAATAAGGCATTATGGAATGCTTGTATAGTCTAATAAGGCATTATGGAATGATTGTATAGTCTAATAAGGCATTATGGAATGATTGTATAGTCTAATAAGGCATTATGGAATGATTGTATAGTCTAATAAGGCATTATGGAATGCTTGTATAGTCTAATAAGGCATTATGGAATGATTGTATAGTCTAATAAGGCATTATGGAATGCTTGTATAGTCTAATAAGGCATTATGGAATGATTGTATAGTCTAATAAGGCATTATGGAATGATTGTATAGTCTAATAAGGCATTATGGAATGATTGTATAGTCTAACAAGGCATTATGGAATGACTGTATAGTCTAATAGGGCATTATGGAATGATTGTATAGTCTAACAAGGCATTATGGAATGATTGTATAGTCTAATAAGGCATTATGGAATGATTGTATAGTCTAATAAGGCATTATGGAATGATTGTATAGTCTAACAAGGCATTATGGAATGATTGTATAGTCTAATAAGGCATTATGGAATGCTTGTATAGTCTAATAAGGCATTATGGAATGCTTGTATAGTCTAATAAGGCATTATGGAATGATTGTATAGTCTAATAAAGCATTATGGAATGATTGTATAGTCTAATAAGGCATTATGGAATGATTGTATAGTCTAATAAGGCATTATGGAATGCTTGTATAGTCTAATAAGGCATTATGGAATGATTGTATAGTCTAATAAGGCATTATGGAATGATTGTATAGTCTAATAAGGCATTATGGAATGATTGTATAGTCTAATAAGGCATTATGGAATGATTGTATAGTCTAATAAGGCATTATGGAATGATTGTATAGTCTAATAAGGCATTATGGAATGATTGTATAGTCTAATAAGGCATTATGGAATGATTGTAGTCTAATAAGGCATTATGGAATGATTGTAATCTAACAAGGCATTATGGAATGATTGTATAGTCTAATAAGGCATTATGGAATGATTGTATAGTCTAATAAGGCATTATGGAATGATTGTATAGTCTAATAAGGCATTATGGAATGATTGTATAGTCTAATAAGGCATTATGGAATGCTTGTATAGTCTAATAAGGCATTATGGAATGATTGTATAGTATAATAAGTCATTATGGAATGCTTGTATAGTCTAATAAGGCATTATGGAATGCTTGTATAGTCTAATAAGGCATTATGGAATGATTGTATAGTCTAATAAGGCATTATGGAATGCTTGTATAGTCTAATAAGGCATTATGGAATGCTTGTATAGTCTAATAAGGCATTATGGAATGATTGTATAGTCTAATAAGGCATTATGGAATGCTTGTATAGTCTAATAAGGCATTATGGAATGCTTGTATAGTCTAATAAGGCATTATGGAATGCTTGTATAGTCTAATAAGGCATTATGGAATGATTGTATAGTCTAATAAGGCATTATGGAATGATTGTATAGTCTAATAAGGCATTATGGAATGCTTGTATAGTCTAATAAGGCATTATGGAATGCTTGTATAGTCTAATAGGGCATTATGGAATGATTGTATAGTCTAATAAGGCATTATGGAATGATTGTATAGTCTAATAAGGCATTATGGAATGCTTGTATAGTCTAATAAGGCATTATGGAATGATTGTATAGTCTAATAAGGCATTATGGAATGCTTGTATAGTCTAATAAGACATTATGGAATGCTTGTATAGTCTAATAAGGCATTATGGAATGCTTGTATAGTCTAATAAGGCATTATGGAATGCTTGTATAGTCTAATAGGGCATTATGGAATGATTGTATAGTCTAATAAGGCATTATGGAATGATTGTATAGTCTAATAAGGCATTATGGAATGCTTGTATAGTCTAATAAGGCATTATGGAATGCTTGTTTAGTCTAATAAGGCATTATGGAATGATTGTATAGTCTAATAAGGCATTATGGAATGCTTGTATAGTCTAATAAGGCATTATGGAATGATTGTATAGTCTAATAAGGCATTATGGAATGCTTGTATAGTCTAATAAGGCATTATGGAATGCTTGTATAGTCTAATAAGGCATTATGGAATGATTGTATAGTCTAATAAGGCATTATGGAATGATTGTATAGTCTAATAAGGCATTATGGAATGATTGTATAGTCTAATAAGGCATTATGGAATGCTTGTATAGTCTAATAAGGCATTATGGAATGCTTGTATAGTCTAATAAGGCATTATGGAATGCTTGTATAGTCTAATAAGGCATTATGGAATGATTGTATAGTCTAATAAGGCATTATGGAATGCTTGTATAGTCTAATAGGGCATTATGGAATGATTGAATAGTCTAATAAGGCATTATGGAATGATTGTATAGTCTAATAAGGCATTATGGAATGATTGTATAGTCTAATAAGGCATTATGGAATGATTGTATAGTCTAATAAGGCATTATGGAATGATTGTATAGTCTAATAAGGCATTATGGAATGCTTGTATAGTCTAATAAGGCATTATGGAATGCTTGTATAGTCTAATAAGGCATTATGGAATGCTTGTATAGTCTAATAAGGCATTATGGAATGATTGTATAGTCTAATAAGGCATTATGGAATGCTTGTATAGTCTAATAAGGCATTATGGAATGCTTGTATAGTCTAATAAGGCATTATTGAATGATTGTATAGTCTAATAAGGCATTATGGAATGCTTGTATAGTCTAATAAGGCATTATGGAATGATTGTATAGTCTAATAAGGCATTATGGAATGCTTGTATAGTCTAATAAGGCATTATGGAATGCTTGTATAGTCTAATAAGGCATTATGGAATGATTGTATAGTCTAATAAGGCATTATGGAATGATTGTATAGTCTAATAAGGCATTATGGAATGATTGTATAGTCTAATAAGGCATTATGGAATGCTTGTATAGTCTAATAAGGCATTATGGAATGCTTGTATAGTCTAATAAGGCATTATGGAATGATTGTATAGTCTAATAAGGCATTATGGAATGATTGTATAGTCTAATAAGGCATTATGGAATGATTGTATAGTCTAATAAGGCATTATGGAATGATTGTATAGTCTAATAAGGCATTATGGAATGATTGTATAGTCTAATAAGGCATTATGGAATGATTGTATAGTCTAATAAGGCATTATGGAATGATTGTATAGTCTAATAAGGCATTATGGAATGATTGTATAGTCTAATAAGGCATTATGGAATGATTGTATAGTCTAATAAGGCATTATGGAATGATTGTATAGTCTAATAAGGCATTATGGAATGATTGTATAGTCTAATAAGGCATTATGGAATGATTGTATAGTCTAATAAGGCATTATGGAATGATTGTATAGTCTAATAAGGCATTATGGAATGATTGTATAGTCTAATAAGGCATTATGGAATGATTGTATAGTCTAATAAGGCATTATGGAATGATTGTAGTCTAATAAGGCATTATGGAATGATTGTAGTCTAACAAGGCATTATGGAATGATTGTATAGTCTAATAAGGCATTATGGAATGATTGTATAGTCTAACAAGGCATTATGGAATGATTGTATAGTCTAATAAGGCATTATGGAATGATTGTATAGTCTAATAAGGCATTATGGAATGCTTGTATAGTCTAATAAGGCATTATGGAATGCTTGTATAGTCTAATAAGGCATTATGGAATGATTGTATAGTCTAACAAGGCATTATGGAATGATTGTATAGTCTAATAAGGCATTATGGAATGATTGTATAGTCTAATAAGGCATTATGGAATGATTGTATAGTCTAATAAGGCATTATGGAATGATTGTATAGTCTAATAAGGCATTATGGAATGCTTGTATAGTCTAATAAGGCATTATGGAATGATTGTATAGTCTAATAAGGCATTATGGAATGCTTGTATAGTCTAATAAGGCATTATGGAATGCTTGTATAGTCTAATAAGGCATTATGGAATGCTTGTATAGTCTAATAAGGCATTATGGAATGCTTGTATAGTCTAATAAGGCATTATGGAATGCTTGTATAGTCTAATAAGGCATTATGGAATGCTTGTATAGTCTAATAAGGCATTATGGAATGCTTGTATAGTCTAATAAGGCATTATGGAATGATTGTATAGTCTAATAAGGCATTATGGAATGACTGTATAGTCTAATAGGCATTATGGAATGATTGTATAGTCTAACAAGGCATTATGGAATGATTGTATAGTCTAATAAGGCATTATGGAATGATTGTATAGTCTAATAAGGCATTATGGAATGATTGTATAGTCTAACAAGGCATTATGGAATGATTGTATAGTCTAATAAGGCATTATGGAATGCTTGTATAGTCTAATAAGGCATTATGGAATGCTTGTATAGTCTAATAAGGCATTATGGAATGATTGTATAGTCTAATAAGGCATTATGGAATGACTGTATAGTCTAATAAGGCATTATGGAATGATTGTATAGTCTAATAAGGCATTATGGAATGCTTGTATAGTCTAATAAGGCATTATGGAATGATTGTATAGTCTAATAAGGCATTATGGAATGATTGTATAGTCTAATAAGGCATTATGGAATGATTGTATAGTCTAATAAGGCATTATGGAATGCTTGTATAGTCTAATAAGTCATTATGGAATGCTTGTATAGTCTAATAAGGCATTATGGAATGCTTGTATAGTCTAATAAGGCATTATGGAATGATTGTATAGTCTAACAAGGCATTATGGAATGATTGTATAGTCTAATAAGGCATTATGGAATGATTGTATAGTCTAATAAGGCATTATGGAATGATTGTATAGTCTAATAAGGCATTATGGAATGATTGTATAGTCTAATAAGGCATTATGGAATGCTTGTATAGTCTAATAAGGCATTATGGAATGATTGTATAGTCTAATAAGGCATTATGGAATGCTTGTATAGTCTAATAAGGCATTATGGAATGCTTGTATAGTCTAATAAGGCATTATGGAATGATTGTATAGTCTAATAAGGCATTATGGAATGCTTGTATAGTCTAATAAGGCATTATGGAATGCTTGTATAGTCTAACAAGGCATTATGGAATGATTGTATAGTCTAATAAGGCATTATGGAATGATTGTATAGTCTAATAAGGCATTATGGAATGATTGTATAGTCTAATAAGGCATTATGGAATGCTTGTATAGTCTAATAAGGCATTATGGAATGCTTGTATAGTCTAATAAGGCATTATGGAATGCTTGTATAGTCTAATAAGGCATTATGGAATGCTTGTATAGTCTAATAAGGCATTATGGAATGATTGTATAGTCTAATAAGGCATTATGGAATGCTTGTATAGTCTAATAAGGCATTATGGAATGATTGTATAGTCTAATAAGGCATTATGGAATGATTGTATAGTCTAATAAGGCATTATGGAATGATTGTATAGTCTAATAAGGCATTATGGAATGCTTGTATAGTCTAATAAGGCATTATGGAATGATTGTATAGTCTAATAAGGCATTATGGAATGCTTGTATAGTCTAATAAGGCATTATGGAATGATTGTATAGTCTAATAAGGCATTATGGAATGATTGTATAGTCTAATAAGGCATTATGGAATGATTGTATAGTCTAACAAGGCATTATGGAATGACTGTATAGTCTAATAGGGCATTATGGAATGATTGTATAGTCTAATAAGGCATTATGGAATGATTGTATAGTCTAATAAGGCATTATGGAATGATTGTATAGTCTAATAAGGCATTATGGAATGATTGTATAGTCTAATAAGGCATTATGGAATGATTGTATAGTCTAATAAGGCATTATGGAATGCTTGTATAGTCTAATAAGGCATTATGGAATGCTTGTATAGTCTAATAAGGCATTATGGAATGATTGTATAGTCTAATAAGGCATTATGGAACGATTGTATAGTCTAATAAGGCATTATGGAATGATTGTATAGTCTAATAAGGCATTATGGAATGCTTGTATAGTCTAATAAGGCATTATGGAATGATTGTATAGTCTAATAAGGCATTATGGAATGCTTGTATAGTCTAATAAGGCATTATGGAATGATTGTATAGTCTAATAAGGCATTATGGAATGCTTGTATAGTCTAATAAGGCATTATGGAATGATTGTATAGTCTAATAAGGCATTATGGAATGATTGTATAGTCTAATAAGGCATTATGGAATGATTGTAAGTCTAATAAGGCATTATGGAATGATTGTATAGTCTAACAAGGCATTATGGAATGATTGTATAGTCTAATAAGGCATTATGGAATGCTTGTATAGTCTAATAAGGCATTATGGAACGATTGTATAGTCTAATAAGGCATTGTGGAATGATTGTATAGTCTAATAAGGCATTATGGAATGCTTGTATAGTCTAATAAGGCATTATGGAATGATTGTATAGTCTAATAAGGCATTATGGAATGCTTTGTATAGTCTAATAAGGCATTATGGAATGCTTGTATAGTCTAATAAGGCATTATGGAATGCTTGTATAGTCTAATAAGGCATTATGGAATGCTTGTATAGTCTAATAAGGCATTATGGAATGCTTGTATAGTCTAATAAGGCATTATGGAATGATTGTATAGTCTAATAAGGCATTATGGAATGATTGTATAGTCTAATAAGGCATTATGGAATGCTTGTATAGTCTAATAAGGCATTATGGAATGCTTGTATAGTCTAATAAGGCATTATGGAATGATTGTATAGTCTAATAAGGCATTATGGAATGCTTGTATAGTCTAATAAGGCATTATGGAATGATTGTATAGTCTAATAAGGCATTATGGAATGCTTGTATAGTCTAATAAGGCATTATGGAATGATTGTATAGTCTAATAAGGCATTATGGAATGATTGTATAGTCTAATAAGGCATTATGGAATGCTTGTATAGTCTAATAAGGCATTATGGAATGATTGTATAGTCTAATAAGGCATTATGGAATGCTTGTATAGTCTAATAAGGCATTATGGAATGCTTGTATAGTCTAATAAGGCATTATGGAATGCTTGTATAGTCTAATAAGGCATTATGGAATGCTTGTATAGTCTAATAAGGCATTATGGAATGATTGTATAGTCTAATAAGGCATTATGGAATGATTGTATAGTCTAATAAGGCATTATGGAATGCTTGTATAGTCTAATAAGGCATTATGGAATGCTTGTTTAGTCTAATAAGGCATTATGGAATGATTGTATAGTCTAATAAGGCATTATGGAATGCTTGTATAGTCTAATAAGGCATTATGGAATGATTGTATAGTCTAATAAGGCATTATGGAATGCTTGTATAGTCTAATAAGGCATTATGGAATGCTTGTATAGTCTAATAAGGCATTATGGAATGATTGTATAGTCTAATAAGGCATTATGGAATGCTTGTATAGTCTAATAAGGCATTATGGAATGATTGTATAGTCTAATAAGGCATTATGGAATGATTGTATAGTCTAATAAGGCATTATGGAATGATTGTATAGTCTAATAAGGCATTATGGAATGCTTGTATAGTCTAATAAGGCATTATGGAATGCTTGTATAGTCTAATAAGGCATTATGGAATGATTGTATAGTCTAATAAGGCATTATGGAATGATTGTATAGTCTAATAAGGCATTATGGAATGATTGTATAGTCTAATAAGGCATTATGGAATGATTGTATAGTCTAATAAGGCATTATGGAATGATTGTATAGTCTAATAAGGCATTATGGAATGATTGTATAGTCTAATAAGGCATTATGGAATGATTGTATAGTCTAATAAGGCATTATGGAATGCTTGTATAGTCTAATAAGGCATTATGGAATGCTTGTATAGTCTAATAAGGCATTATGGAATGATTGTATAGTCTAACAAGGCATTATGGAATGATTGTATAGTCTAATAAGGCATTATGGAATGATTGTATAGTCTAATAAGGCATTATGGAATGATTGTATAGTCTAATAAGGCATTATGGAATGCTTGTATAGTCTAATAAGGCATTATGGAATGCTTGTATAGTCTAATAAGGCATTATGGAATGATTGTATAGTCTAACAAGGCATTATGGAATGATTGTATAGTCTAATAAGGCATTATGGAATGATTGTATAGTCTAATAAGGCATTATGGAATGATTGTATAGTCTAATAAGGCATTATGGAATGCTTGTATAGTCTAATAAGGCATTATGGAATGCTTGTATAGTCTAATAAGGCATTATGGAATGATTGTATAGTCTAATAAGGCATTATGGAATGCTTGTATAGTCTAATAAGGCATTATGGAATGCTTGTATAGTCTAATAAGGCATTATGGAATGCTTGTATAGTCTAATAAGGCATTATGGAATGCTTGTATAGTCTAATAAGGCATTATGGAATGCTTGTATAGTCTAATAAGGCATTATGGAATGCTTGTATAGTCTAATAAGGCATTATGGAATGATTGTATAGTCTAATAAGGCATTATGGAATGATTGTATAGTCTAATAAGGCATTATGGAATGATTGTATAGTCTAATAAGGCATTATGGAATGCTTGTATAGTCTAATAAGGCATTATGGAATGCTTGTATAGTCTAATAAGGCATTATGGAATGCTTGTATAGTCTAATAAGGCATTATGGAATGATTGTATAGTCTAATAAGGCATTATGGAATGATTGTATAGTCTAATAAGGCATTATGGAATGATTGTATAGTCTAATAAGGCATTATGGAATGCTTGTATAGTCTAATAAGGCATTATGGAATGCTTGTATAGTCTAATAAGGCATTATGGAATGCTTGTATAGTCTAATAAGGCATTATGGAATGATTGTATAGTCTAATAAGGCATTATGGAATGCTTGTATAGTCTAATAAGGCATTATGGAATGATTGTATAGTCTAATAAGGCATTATGGAATGATTGTATAGTCTAATAAGGCATTATGGAATGATTGTATAGTCTAATAAGGCATTATGGAATGATTGTATAGTCTAATAAGGCATTATGGAATGATTGTATAGTCTAATAAGGCATTATGGAATGCTTGTATAGTCTAATAAGGCATTATGGAATGCTTGTATAGTCTAATAAGGCATTATGGAATGCTTGTATAGTCTAATAAGGCATTATGGAATGCTTGTATAGTCTAATAAGGCATTATGGAATGCTTGTATAGTCTAATAAGGCATTATGGAATGATTGTATAGTCTAATAAGGCATTATGGAATGATTGTATAGTCTAATAAGGCATTATGGAATGCTTGTATAGTCTAATAAGGCATTATGGAATGCTTGTATAGTCTAATAAGGCATTATGGAATGATTGTATAGTCTAATAAGGCATTATGGAATGCTTGTATAGTCTAATAAGGCATTATGGAATGCTTGTATAGTCTAATAAGGCATTATGGAATGCTTGTATAGTCTAATAAGGCATTATGGAATGATTGTATAGTCTAATAAGGCATTATGGAATGATTGTATAGTCTAATAAGGCATTATGGAATGATTGTATAGTCTAATAAGGCATTATGGAATGATTGTATAGTCTAATAAGGCATTATGGAATGCTTGTATAGTCTAATAAGGCATTATGGAATGATTGTATAGTCTAATAAGGCATTATGGACCATGATTGTATAGTCTAATAAGGCATTATGGAATGATTGTATAGTCTAATAAGGCATTATGGAATGATTGTATAGTCTAATAAGGCATTATGGAATGCTTGTATAGTCTAATAAGGCATTATGGAATGATTGTATAGTCTAATAAGGCATTATGGAATGATTGTATAGTCTAATAAGGCATTATGGAATGCTTGTATAGTCTAATAAGGCATTATGGAATGATTGTATAGTCTAATAAGGCATTATGGAATGCTTGTATAGTCTAATAAGGCATTATGGAATGATTGTATAGTCTAATAAGGCATTATGGAATGATTGTATAGTCTAATAAGGCATTATGGAATGATTGTATAGTCTAATAAGGCATTATGGAATGCTTGTATAGTCTAATAAGGCATTATGGAATGCTTGTATAGTCTAATAAGGCATTATGGAATGCTTGTATAGTCTAATAAGGCATTATGGAATGATTGTATAGTCTAATAAGGCATTATGGAATGCTTGTATAGTCTAATAAGGCATTATGGAATGCTTGTATAGTCTAATAAGGCATTATGGAATGATTGTATAGTCTAATAAGGCATTATGGAATGCTTGTATAGTCTAATAAGGCATTATGGAATGCTTGTATAGTCTAATAAGGCATTATGGAATGCTTGTATAGTCTAATAAGGCATTATGGAATGCTTGTATAGTCTAATAAGGCATTATGGAATGATTGTATAGTCTAATAAGGCATTATGGAATGCTTGTATAGTCTAATAAGGCATTATGGAATGATTGTATAGTCTAATAAGGCATTATGGAATGATTGTATAGTCTAATAAGGCATTATGGAATGATTGTATAGTCTAATAAGGCATTATGGAATGATTGTATAGTCTAATAAGGCATTATGGAATGATTGTATAGTCTAATAAGGCATTATGGAATGATTGTATAGTCTAATAAGGCATTATGGAATGATTGTATAGTCTAATAAGGCATTATGGAATGATTGTATAGTCTAATACAATATGTATAGTCTAATTTATGACGTCTAAAAGGCATTATGAATGATTGTATAGTCTAATAAGGCATTATGGAATGATTGTATAGTCTAATAAGGCATTATGGAATGATTGTATAGTCTAATAAGGCATTATGGAATGATTGTATAGTCTAATAAGGCATTATGGAATGCTTGTATAGTCTAATAAGGCATTATGGAATGATTGTATAGTCTAACAAGGCATTATGGAATGATTGTATAGTCTAATAAGGCATTATGGAATGATTGTATAGTCTAATAAGGCATTATGGAATGATTGTATAGTCTAATAAGGCATTATGGAATGATTGTATAGTCTAATAAGGCATTATGGAATGCTTGTATAGTCTAATAAGGCATTATGGAATGATTGTATAGTCTAATAACGCATTATGGAATGCTTGTATAGTCTAATAAGGCATTATGGAATGCTTGTATAGTCTAATAAGGCATTATGGAATGCTTGTATAGTCTAATAAGGCATTATGGAATGCTTGTATAGTCTAATAAGGCATTATGGAATGCTTGTATAGTCTAATAAGGCATTATGGAATGCTTGTATAATCTAATAAGGCATTATGGAATGCTTGTATAGTCTAATAAGGCATTATGGAATGATTGTATAGTCTAATAAGGCATTATGGAATGATTGTATAGTCTAATAAGGCATTATGGAATGATTGTATAGTCTAATAAGGCATTATGGAATGCTTGTATAGTCTAATAAGGCATTATGGAATGCTTGTATAGTCTAATAAGGCATTATGGAATGCTTGTATAGTCTAATAAGGCATTATGGAATGATTGTATAGTCTAATAAGGCATTATGGAATGATTGTATAGTCTAATAAGGCATTATGGAATGATTGTATAGTCTAATAAGGCATTATGGAATGCTTGTATAGTCTAATAAGGCATTATGGAATGCTTGTATAGTCTAATAAGGCATTATGGAATGCTTGTATAGTCTAATAAGGCATTATGGAATGATTGTATAGTCTAATAAGGCATTATGGAATGCTTGTATAGTCTAATAGGCATTATGGAATGATTGTATAGTCTAATAAGGCATTATGGAATGATTGTATAGTCTAATAAGGCATTATGGAATGATTGTATAGTCTAATAAGGCATTATGGAATGATTGTATAGTCTAATAAGGCATTATGGAATGATTGTATAGTCTAATAAGGCATTATGGAATGCTTGTATAGTCTAATAAGGCATTATGGAATGCTTGTATAGTCTAATAAGGCATTATGGAATGCTTGTATAGTCTAATAAGGCATTATGGAATGATTGTATAGTCTAATAAGGCATTATGGAATGCTTGTATAGTCTAATAAGGCATTATGGAATGCTTGTATAGTCTAATAAGGCATTATTGAATGATTGTATAGTCTAATAAGGCATTATGGAATGCTTGTATAGTCTAATAAGGCATTATGGAATGATTGTATAGTCTAATAAGGCATTATGGAATGCTTGTATAGTCTAATAAGGCATTATGGAATGCTTCTATAGTCTAATAAGGCATTATGGAATGATTGTATAGTCTAATAAGGCATTATGGAATGATTGTATAGTCTAATAAGGCATTATGGAATGATTGTATAGTCTAATAAGGCATTATGGAATGCTTGTATAGTCTAATAAGGCATTATGGAATGCTTGTATAGTCTAATAAGGCATTATGGAATGATTGTATAGTCTAATAAGGCATTATGGAATGATTGTATAGTCTAATAAGGCATTATGGAATGATTGTATAGTCTAATAAGGCATTATGGAATGATTGTATAGTCTAATAAGGCATTATGGAATGATTGTATAGTCTAATAAGGCATTATGGAATGATTGTATAGTCTAATAAGGCATTATGGAATGATTGTATAGTCTAATAAGGCATTATGGAATGCTTGTATAGTCTAATAAGGCATTATGGAATGCTTGTATAGTCTAATAAGGCATTATGGAATGATTGTATAGTCTAACAAGGCATTATGGAATGATTGTATAGTCTAATAAGGCATTATGGAATGATTGTATAGTCTAATAAGGCATTATGGAATGATTGTATAGTCTAATAAGGCATTATGGAATGCTTGTATAGTCTAATAAGGCATTATGGAATGCTTGTATAGTCTAATAAGGCATTATGGAATGATTGTATAGTCTAACAAGGCATTATGGAATGATTGTATAGTCTAATAAGGCATTATGGAATGATTGTATAGTCTAATAAGGCATTATGGAATGATTGTATAGTCTAATAAGGCATTATGGAATGATTGTATAGTCTAATAAGGCATTATGGAATGCTTGTATAGTCTAATAAGGCATTATGGAATGATTGTATAGTCTAATAAGGCATTATGGAATGCTTGTATAGTCTAATAAGGCATTATGGAATGCTTGTATAGTCTAAAAAGGCATTATGGAATGCTTGTATAGTCTAATAAGGCATTATGGAATGCTTGTATAGTCTAATAAGGCATTATGGAATGCTTGTATAGTCTAATAAGGCATTATGGAATGCTTGTATAATCTAATAAGGCATTATGGAATGCTTGTATAGTCTAATAAGGCATTATGGAATGATTGTATAGTCTAATAAGGCATTATGGAATGATTGTATAGTCTAATAAGGCATTATGGAATGATTGTATAGTCTAATAAGGCATTATGGAATGCTTGTATAGTCTAATAAGGCATTATGGAATGCTTGTATAGTCTAATAAGGCATTATGGAATGCTTGTATAGTCTAATAAGGCATTATGGAATGATTGTATAGTCTAATAAGGCATTATGGAATGCTTGTATAGTCTAATAGGGCATTATGGAATGATTGTATAGTCTAATAAGGCATTATGGAATGATTGTATAGTCTAATAAGGCATTATGGAATGATTGTATAGTCTAATAAGGCATTATGGAATGATTGTATAGTCTAATAAGGCATTATGGAATGATTGTATAGTCTAATAAGGCATTATGGAATGCTTGTATAGTCTAATAAGGCATTATGGAATGCTTGTATAGTCTAATAAGGCATTATGGAACGATTGTATAGTCTAACAAGGCATTATGGAATGATTGTATAGTCTAATAAGGCATTATGGAATGATTGTATAGTCTAATAAGGCATTATGGAATGATTGTATAGTCTAATAAGTTATTATGGAATGCTTGTATAGTCTAATAAGGCATTATGGAATGCTTGTATAGTCTAATAAGGCATTATGGAATGATTGTATAGTCTAACAAGGCATTATGGAATGATTGTATAGTCTAATAAGGCATTATGGAATGATTGTATAGTCTAATAAGGCATTATGGAATGATTGTAGTCTAATAAGGCATTATGATTTAAGGCATTTTCCATTTCATTATTATTAAATTCTAAGTCTTTAAAAAATAAATAACAATAATTCTCTACAGCCTAAATGCTACAGTCATATGCATGATATTGCTGAGTGCTCCTGACAGCCTGTAACTGTCCCAATGGATTTCTTAAATGGCTACAGCCTTGAAATAATAATATTATACAGTGGGGAAAAAAGGATTTGATCCCCTGCTGATTTTGTACGTTTGCCCACTGACAAAGAAATGATCAGTCTAATTTTAATGGTAGGTTTATTTGAACAGTGAGAGACAGAATAACAACAAAAAAATCCAGAAAAACGCATGTCAAAAATGTTATAAATTGATTTGCATTTTATTGGGGGAAATAATTATTTGACCCCTGTAGTCTACAATCATCTCCTTTGTCTTGATCACGTTGAGGGAGAGGTTGTTGTCCTGGTACCACACTGCCAGGTCTCTGACCTCCTCCCTGTAGGCTGTCTCATCGTTGAGGGAGAGGTTGTTGTCCTGGCAACACACTGCCAGGTCTCTGACCTCCTCCCTGTAGGCTGTCTCATCGTTGAGGGAGAGGTTGTTGTCCTGGCACCACACTGCCAGGTCTCTGACCTCCTCCCTGTAGGCTGTCTCATCGTTGAGGGAGAGGTTGTTGTCCTGGCAACACACTGCCAGTTCTCTGACCTCCTCCCTGTAGGCTGTCTCATCGTTGAGGGAGAGGTTGTTGTCCTGGCACCACACTGCCAGGTCTCTGACCTCCTCCCTGTAGGCTGTCTCATCGTTGAGGGAGAGGTTGTTGTCCTGGCACCACACTGCCAGGTCTCTGACCTCCTCCCTGTAGGCTGTCTCATCGTTGAGGGAGAGGTTGTTAATAATAATAATAATAATAAGCCATTTAGCAGACGCTTTTATCCAAAGCGACTTACAGTCATGTGCGCATACATGTTTACGTATGGGTGGTCCCGGGGATCGAACCCACTACCCTGGCGTTACAAGCGCCATGCTCTACCAATTGAGCTACAGAGGACCATCCTGGCACCACACGGCCAGGTCTCTGACCTCCTCCCTATAGGCTGTCTCATCGTTGTCGGTGATCAGGCCTACCACCGTTGTGTCGTCAGCAAACTTAATGATGGTGTTGGAGTCGTGCCTGGCCACGCAGTCGTGGGTGAACAGGGAGTACAGGAGGGGACTGAGCACGCACCCCTGAGGGGCCCCTGTGTTGAGGATCAGCGTGCCGGATGTGTTGTTGCCTACCCTTACCACCTGGGGGCGGCCCGTCAGGAAGTACAGGATCCAGTCGCGGACCGTTTTAAACTAATTCTGGGTCTCTAATTATTGCTTTGATAACAATACGTTGTTCAGTCATGTTACCTAGCTAGCTAACATCCTGGTAACTTCACAGTAGGTTTAGGCACATCTGATTGGCTCAGGAATAAAGGACAAGGGTCTGCTACTCATGTGCTTCAAAGGTAGGATTCATACGTAAGTCTAAACATCTCTTTCTGGTGGTCTTTAAATTCTGTCTGGTGCCTAATGTTTTAAAAGTTGGGAGCAGTGTGTGTATGTGGGAGAGAGAGTGTGTGTTTATGAGAGTAAGGGAGACAGAGAATGTGTGAGGAAGAGAGAGGGACCCTAACTGAAGAGTAAATATTTCATGTAGTGTTTTCCCCACAAAAGTCAAAGGTTTGGACACACCTACTTATTCAAGGGTTTTTCTTTATTTTTACATTGTAGAATAATAGTGAAGACATCAAACTATGAAATAACACATGTAATCATGTAGTTTGCATTCTGGCGATGCAAGACTTCAACCACTAGAAACTGACGCAAGAGGACAAGGACATTCTCATGAAGTTCAGTTTTTATAATTGCTATTTCTTGCGTAGAAACTGGCACATGCATATTTTGTGCATATGCAACGTTTATAAAGGAGGCTCTGGTTCTGAACGTGAACACAGCCAACCCCTACCAGTGTGTGAGGGGAGGGGGGAGACGCAGGGGGAACCCCAGCCGTACCCCGACCACCCGGACCTCTTCACCCGCTGGGCCCAGGTGCTGTGTGGAGGGGGTCTGTCTGAGCAGACTGGGTTTGGGGCTCCAGAGTGGCGCAGTGGTCTAAGGCGCTGCATCGCAGTGCTAGCTGTGCCATTAGAGATCCTGGTTCGAATCCAGGCTCTGTCGCAGCCGGCCGCGACCGGGAGACCCATGGGGCGGCGCACAATGGGAGGGGCGGCCAGGAAGGGGTGTCTATAAGGGGCATAGCAGAGGTAGGGCTTTCCCCTCTCTGGGCTTTTACTAGTCCTGTATTAGTGGACTGATATAGCCGTCTGTAGTGCAACAACAACAAAATTCTGCCACTACCACCCCAAACATCTTCCCACGGCTGTATAGAGGTCTGCTACAGAGACATGAGACGGCAACAGTAAGATGGGACACGATCCCCGGTCCTAGACTGGTCCCCAATCCCCGGTCCTAGACTGGTCCCCAATCCCCGGTCCTAGACTGGTCCCCAATCCCCGGTCCTAGACTGGTCCCCAATCCCCGGTCCTAGACTGGTCCCCAATCCCCGGTCCTAGACTGGTCCCCAATCCCCGGTCCTAGACTGGTCCCCAATCCCCGGTCCTAGACTGGTCCCCAATCCCCGGTCCTAGACTGGTCCCCAATCCCCGGTCCTAGACTGGTCCCCAATCCCCGGTCCTAGACTGGTCCCCCTCCGGCTGCTATGTGCACCATGCTGAGAACAGCTGAACCGTCCCCAGGTCCAACTGGGTAGGAGTTTACCTGGACCACCAAGCACAGAGCCTGGCCTTCTCCTCAGACCCGCTTTACCCTGGTTCTGGGTCGGACTGGGGTCCACACTCTGTCATCACCAACCATCTGACTGAATGGTTCACTCTAGCGCTTTGTGTCAATGACTTTAACATATACATTTGATATTAATACGATTAAGCTTTGTGTCTTGTTCATGTTATACCATTCAATACACTGGAATGCATTTGACAAATTTATTTAAAGTGGATTTCACTAGACTGATCATTTTCCTGGTGGAAGCATGATTGAGGATACATTAGAAGAGAAAAATACATAAAAAAATATACTGTACATGTTTCCCTCCATTCAGACAAACAGACAGACAGGTGTTTGTGCTTAAAGCTCTATGTTTTATTAGTAACCGTGCAAGCAGAGAGCACCAGCAACACTTTGGATGACTGGAGAGGAGAAGGGAGGAGGGGAAGGGGAGGGTGAGGTAGAGGAGGAGAAGGGAGGAAGGGGAGGGTGAGGTAGAGGAGAGGAGAAGGGAGGAAGGGGAGGGTGAGGTAGAGGAGAGGCTTAGATCTTGTTGAAGGCAGCCACGTCGACACTCTGGACCTGAAATAGAAGAGCCATGCTCAGATCAGGGTAACTTCACTAACATGTCCTAAGACGACTATAATAAACTCAGCAGAAATAGAAACGTCCCCTTTTCAGGACCCTGTCTTTCAAAGATAATTCGTAAAAATCCAAATAACTTCACAGATCTTCATTGTAAAGGGTTTAAACACTGTTTCCCATGCTTGTTCAATGAACCATAAACAATTAATGAACATGCACCTGTGGAACGGTCGTTAAGACACTAACAGCTTACAGACGGTAGGCAATTAAGGTCACAGTTATGAAAACTTAGGACACTAAAGAGGCCTTTCTACTGACTCTGAAAAACACCAAAAGAAAGATGCCCAGGGTCCCTGCTCATCTGCGTGAACGTGCCTTAGGCATGCTGCAAGGAGGCATGAGGACTGCAGATGTGGCCAGGACAATACATTGCAATGTCCGTACTGTGAGACACCTAAGACAGCGCTACAGGGAGACAGGACGGACAGCTGATCGTCCTCGCAGTGGCAGACCACGTGTAACAACACCTGCACAGGATCGGTACATCCGAACATCACACCTGTGGGACAGGTACAGGATGGCAACAACAACTGCCTGAGTTACACCAGGAACGCACAATCCCTCCATCAGTGCTCAGACTGTCCGCACAGGCTGAGAGAGAGGCTGGACTGAGGGCTTGTAGGCCTGTTGTAAGGCAGGTCCTCACCAGACATCACCGGCAACAACGTCGCCTATGGGCACAAACCCAACGTTGCTGGACCAGACAGGAAGTGCTCTTCACTGACGAGTCGCGGTTTTGTCTCACCAGGGGTGATGGTCGGATTCGCGTTTATCGTCAAAGGAATGAGCGTTACACCGAGGCCTGTACTCTGGAGTGGGATCGATTTGGAGGTGGAGGGTCCGTCATGGTCTGGGGCGGTGTGTCACAGCATCATCGGACTGAGCTTGTTGTCATTGCAGGCGATCTCAACGCTGTGCGTTACAGGGAAGACATCCTCCTCCCTCATGTGGTACCCTTCCTGCTGGCTCATCCTGACATGACCCTCCAGCATGACAATGCCACCACGCACAGAACGAGCAGTATGGCTGATTCCTGCAAGACAGGAATGTCAGTGTTCTGCCATGGCCAGGGAAGAGCCCGGATCTCAATCCCATTGAGCACGTCTGGGACCTGTTGGATCGGAGGGTGAGGGCTAGGGCCATTCCCCCCAGAAATGTCAGGGAACTTGCAGGTGCCTTGGTGGAAGAGTAAAGTAACCTTTCACAGCAAGAACTGGCAAATCTGGTGCAGTCCATGAGGAGGAGATGCACTGCAGTACTTAATGCAGCTGGTGGCCACATCAGATACTGACTGTTACTTTTGACCCCCCCTTTGTTCAGGGACACATTATTCCATTTCTGTTAGTCACATGTCTGTGGAACTTGTTCAGTTTATGTCTCAGTTGTTGAATCTTATGTTCATACAAATATTTACATGTTAAGTTTGCTGAAAATGAACGCAGTTGACAGTGAGAGGACGTTTGTTTTTTTGCTGAGTTTATTATTCGTTCTCTCTAGGGTTAACGGGGTTCATGATTGTGTTTTAAGCAGTGAGTTATCTACAGTGTGTAATGGGTTCTAAGCAGTGAGTTATCTACAGTGTGTAATGGGTTCTAAGCAGTGAGTTATCTACAGTGTGTAATGGGTTCTAAGCAGTGAGTTATCTACAGTGTGTAATGGGTTCTAAGCAGTGAGTTATCTACAGTGTGTAATGGGTTCTAAGCAGTGAGTTATCTACAGTGTGTAATGGGTTCTAAGCAGTGAGTTATCTACAGTGTGTAATGGGTTCTAAGCAGTGAGTTATCTACAGTGTGTAATGGGTTCTAAGCAGTGAGTTATCTACAGTGTGTAATGGGTTCTAAGCAGTGAGTTATCTACAGTGTGTAATGGGTTCTAAGCAGTGAGTTATCTACAGTGTGTAATGGGTTCTAAGCAGTGAGTTATCTACAGTGTGTAATGGGTTCTAAGCAGTGAGTTATCTACAGTGTGTAATGGGTTCTAAGCAGTGAGTTATCTACAGTGTGTAATGGGTTCTAAGCAGTGAGTTATCTACAGTGTGTAATGGGTTCTAAGCAGTGAGTTATCTACAGTGTGTAATGGGTTCTAAGCAGTGAGTTATCTACAGTGTGTAATGGGTTCTAAGCAGTGAGTTATCTACAGTGTGTAATGGGTTCTAAGCAGTGAGTTATCTACAGTGTGTAATGGGTTCTAAGCAGTGAGTTATCTACAGTGTGTAATGGGTTCTAAGCAGTGAGTTATCTACAGTGTGTAATGGGTTCTAAGCAGTGAGTTATCTACAGTGTGTAATGGGTTCTAAGCAGTGAGTTATCTACAGTGTGTAATGGGTTCTAAGCAGTGAGTTATCTACAGTGTGTAATGGGTTCTAAGCAGTGAGTTATCTACAGTGTGTAATGGGTTCTAAGCAGTGAGTTATCTACAGTGTGTAATGGGTTCTAAGCAGTGAGTTATCTACAGTGTGTAATGGGTTCTAAGCAGTGAGTTATCTACAGTGTGTAATGGGTTCTAAGCAGTGAGTTATCTACAGTGTGTAATGGGTTCTAAGCAGTGAGTTATCTACAGTGTGTAATGGGTTCTAAGCAGTGAGTTATCTACAGTGTGTAATGGGTTCTAAGCAGTGAGTTATCTACAGTGTGTAATGGGTTCTAAGCAGTGAGTTATCTACAGTGTGTAATGGGTTCTAAGCAGTGAGTTATCTACAGTGTGTAATGGGTTCTAAGCAGTGAGTTATCTACAGTGTGTAATGGGTTCTAAGCAGTGAGTTATCTACAGTGTGTAATGGGTTCTAAGCAGTGAGTTATCTACAGTGTGTAATGGGTTCTAAGCAGTGAGTTATCTACAGTGTGTAATGGGTTCTAAGCAGTGAGTTATCTACAGTGTGTAATGGGTTCTAAGCAGTGAGTTATCTACAGTGTGTAATGGGTTCTAAGCAGTGAGTTATCTACAGTGTGTAATGGGTTTTAAGCAGTGAGTTATCTACAGTGTGTAATGGGTTCTAAGCAGTGAGTTATCTACAGTGTGTAATGGGTTTTAAGCAGTGAGTTATCTACAGTGTGTAATGGGTTCTAAGCAGTGAGTTATCTACAGTGTGTAACCCTAACCCTAATACTCACATAGTCCTCAAACTTGGTGATCTCTTCCTCCAGTAGGTCTGTTCCCACCTTGTCGTCCTCGACAACACACCCGATCTGGAGCTTCTTTATGCCGTAACCCACGGGAACCAGCTTGGACTGACCCCACAGCAGACCGTCAGCTACAACAGACCTCACACACTCCTCCAACTTTGCCATGTCGGTCTCATCATCCCACTGAGAGAGAGAGAGGGGAGGTGGTAGGGAGAGAGAGTTGATGGAAGGAGGGAGAGTTGGTCAGAAAGCATTAGATACACCTTCTGCCTTTCAACATGTTTCAACTATTGACATACAGGTTTGACATCCAGCGGGATAGAGAGAGAGAGACAGAGAGAGAGAGAGAGAGAGAGAGAGAGAGAGAGAGAGAGAGAGAGAGAGAGAGAGAGAGAGAGAGAGAGAGAGAGAGAGAGAGAGAGAGAGACAGAGAGAGACAGAGAGAGACAGAGAGAGACAGAGAGAGAGACAGAGAGAGAGAGACAGAGAGAGAGAGAGAGACAGAGAGAGAGAGA
This sequence comes from Coregonus clupeaformis, assembly GCF_020615455.1. Classification (NCBI taxonomy): domain Eukaryota; kingdom Metazoa; phylum Chordata; class Actinopteri; order Salmoniformes; family Salmonidae; genus Coregonus; species Coregonus clupeaformis. The sequence goes on along the minus strand of NC_059212.1, from coordinate 42,746,372 downwards.
GAGACAGAGAGAGAGAGAGAGACAGAGAGAGAGAGAGAGACAGAGAGAGGAGAGAGAGAGAGAGACAGAGAGAGAGAGAGACAGAGAGAGACAGAGAGACAGAGAGAGAGAGAGAGACAGAGAGAGAGAGAGACAGAGAGAGAGAGAGAGAGAGAGAGAGAGACAGAGAGACAGAGAGAGAGAGAGACAGAGAGAGAGAGAGACAGAGAGAGACAGAGAGAGAGAGAGAGAGAGAGAGAGAGAGAGAGAGAGAGAGAGAGAGAGAGAGAGACAGAGAGAGAGAGAGAGACAGAGAGACAGAGAGAGAGAGAGACAGAGAGAGAGAGAGACAGAGAGAGAGAGAGAGGACAGGGGAGAGAGGGGACAGAGACAGAGAGAGAGGGACAGAGACATGGAACAGAGAGGGACAACGTACTGGTTTGACGTCGAGCAGGATAGATGACTTGGCGATGAGCGCTGGTTTCTTGGACTTCTTGGCAGCGTAAGCAGCGATTCTCTCCTCCTTCAGCCTCTCTGCCTCTTCATCCTCCTCCTCATCACTCCCGAAGAGGTCCATGTCATCATCATCACCACCATTCTCCACCTTCACAGACTGAACAGTCACCACCTGGGAGGAGAGGGGGAGGAGGGAGAAATAATAAACATCTACAAAATATCATTCATAGACCACTGAACAAAATATAACGCAACATGCAACAATTTGAAATATTTTACTGAGTTACAGTTCATATAAGGAAAATCAGTCAATTGAAATAAATTCATTAGGCCCCAGAGATGCATCTGTTGGTCACAGATAGCAACAACAACAAAAAAGGTAGGGGTGTGGATTATAAAACCAGTCAGTATCTGGTGTGACCAGCATTTGCCTCATGCAGCGCGACACATCTCCTTCACATAGAGTTGATCAGGCTGTTGATTACGGCCTGTGGAATGTTGTTCCACTCCTCTTCAATGGCTGTGCGAAGTTGCTGGATATTGGCGGGAACTGGAACACGTCGATCCAGAGCATCCCAAACATGCTCAATGGATGACATGTCTGGTAGGTATGCAGGCCATGGAAGAACTGGGACGTTTCCAGCTTCCAGGAATTTTGTACAGATCCTTGCAACATGGGGCTGTGCATTATCATGCTGAAACATGAGGTGATCCTGGTGAGGACGACGAGCACGCAGATGAGCATCCTTGAGACTGTTTCTGACAGTTTGTGCAGAAATTCTTCGGTTGTGCAAACCCACAGTTTATTCAGCTGTCTGGTTGGCTGGTCTCAGATGGTCCTGCAGGTGAAGAAGCCGGATGTGGAGCTCCTGGGCTGGCGTGGTTACATGTGGTCTGCGGTTGTGAGGCCAGTTGGATGTACTGCCAAATTCTCTAAAATGACATTGGAGGCGGCTTATAGTAGAGAAATTAATATTCAATTCACTGGCAACAGCTCTGGTGGACATTCCTGCAGTCAACATGCCAATTGGACGCTCCCTCAAAAACTGCACATTTTAGAGTGGCCTTTTATTGTCCCCAGCACAAGGTGCACCTGTGTAATGATCATGCTGTTTAATCAGCTTCTTGATATGCCACACCTGTCAGGTGGATGGATTATCTTGGCAAAGGAGAAATGCTCACTAACAGGGATGTAAATCATAATAAATAAAATATTTTTGAGAAATAAGCTTTTTGTGCACATGGACAATTTCTGGGATCTTTTATTTCAGCACATGAAACATGGGACCAACAATTATGTTTTTGTTCAGTGTAGTTATAATGCCTAAATATCGTTCATAGACCACACCATTCTTGGTACAGAAAAATCCAAATGTACACCTTCAAGCTTCAACTGAATGTCCGCTCCAGTCTGCACAGAGTGCGGCGTCCACATCAGCGCATGCAGATGTGACGGACGTTTGAAATAGAATCATTTAGTTCGAACGGACTTCCTCTCTAAACCCACCTTGGTACAGGAAACAGCTGCAGCTGGGCTTCTCTCCAGAACCTGGACTCTAGACTCCAGCGTGAACAAGGCTGCTCTCAGATCCTCCACCACTACACACACACACACACACACACACACACACACACACACACACACACACACACACACACACACACACACACAAGCAAGTCATCATTATCGTCATAATCATTGTTTCTGTTGCCTGTGTATAATGGATCAATAAAGATCTATTCTACATCAGTATAGATCAGAATATGATCATTAACAAATGAAAGCCAGTCGTACCTTTGTGCAGTCCCTGGTTCTCCAACTCCAGACTCTTCATACGAGACACCAACTCCTGCTCCCCACTGGCTGAGGAAGACTACACACCCCCCCGGTGGTCAGAGGCTGCTGCATGGTAACATTAGCAGGCTGGCAGCGACACGCAGGTGTGGAAACCAGTATATCCAGTCTACCTCTACGTGTTCAGGTGTGGAAACCAGTATATCCAGTCTACCTCTACGTGTTCAGGTGTGTAAACCAGTATATTCAGTCTACCTCTACGTGTTCAGGTGTGGAAACCAGTATATCCAGTCTACCTCTAGGTGTTCAGGTGTGTAAACCAGTATATCCAGTCTACCTCTACGTGTTCAGGTGTGGAAACCAGTATATTCAGTCTACCTCTACGTGTTCAGGTGTGGAAACCAGTATATTCAGTCTACCTCTAGGTGTTCAGGTGTGTAAACCAGTATATTCAGTCTACCTCTACGTGTTCAGGTGTGGAAACCAGTATATTCAGTCTACCTCTACGTGTTCAGGTGTGGAAACCAGTATATTCAGTCTACCTCTAGGTGTTCAGGTGTGTAAACCAGTATATTCAGTCTACCTCTACGTGTTCAGGTGTGGAAACCAGTATATTCAGTCTACCTTCTACGTGTTCAGGTGTGGAAACCAGTATATCCAGTCTACCTCTAGGTGTTCAGGTGTGTAAACCAGTATATCCAGTCTACCTCTACGTGTTCAGGTGTGGAAACCAGTATATTCAGTCTACCTCTACGTGTTCAGGTGTGGAAACCAGTATATTCAGTCTACCTCTAGGTGTTCAGGTGTGTAAACCAGTATATTCAGTCTACCTCTACGTGTTCAGGTGTGGAAACCAGTATATTCAGTCTACCTCTAGGTGTTCAGGTGTGGAAACCAGTATATTCAGTCTACCTCTAGGTGTTCAGGTGTGTAAACCAGTATATTCAGTCTACCTCTACGTGTTCAGGTGTGGAAACCAGTATATTCAGTCTACCTTCTAGGTGTTCAGGTGTGGAAACCAGTATATTCAGTCTACCTCTAGGTGTTCAGGTGTGTAAACCAGTATATCCAGTCTACCTCTACGTGTTCAGGTGTGGAAACCAGTATATTCAGTCTACCTCTACGTGTTCAGGTGTGGAAACCAGTATATCCAGTCTACCTTCTAGGTGTTCAGGTGTGGAAACCAGTATATTCAGTCTACCTCTAGGTGTTCAGGTGTGTAAACCAGTATATCCAGTCTACCTTCTAGGTGTTCAGGTGTGGAAACCAGTATATCCAGTCTACCTCTACGTGTTCAGGTGTGGAAACCAGTATATCCAGTCTACCTCTACGTGTTCAGGTGTGGAAACCAGTATATTCAGTCTACCTCTACGTGTTCAGGTGTGGAAACCAGTATATCCAGTCTACCTCTACGTGTTCAGGTGTGGAAACCAGTATATCCAGTCTACCTCTACGTGTTCAGGTGTGGAAACCAGTATATCCAGTCTACCTTCTAGGTGTTCAGGTGTGGAAACCAGTATATTCAGTCTACCTCTACGTGTTCAGGTGTGGAAACCAGTATATCCAGTCTACCTCTACGTGTTCAGGTGTGGAAACCAGTATATCCAGTCTACCTTCTAGGTGTTCAGGTGTGGAAACCAGTATATCCAGTCTACCTCTACGTGTTCAGGTGTGACAGACAGGTGAGGTAGTGATATACAGGTCAGACAGACAATAGGTTGGTATCCCACCTAACTAACAGGTCAGACAGACAGACAATAGGTTGGTATCCCACCTAACTAACAGGACAGACAGACAGACAGACCAGATATTTAACTATAGGGTAGTCAGGGTTCCCCCCAAGTATTCTGAGCAAATTATTACTATTTTGGGGAATTTTCATTGTTGGACACAAGACTGTAAAAACACCAGGAAATCAGCTCCAAGTGATTTTAATTTTATAAATATGTTCAAGTATTCCCACACATAATAGAGAGACATGTGATCGTACACAAATGTAAGCAATGTTTGAAATGATCTTTTTGGGATTCTTGCGGTCAAATTGCAGTCTACAAATGATTTGTAATTATGTTCTGGCCGCCAACCTTCCGGTCAAGAAACAAATTGGTCCTTAGCTGAATCTAGTTGATGATCCATGGAGTAGAGGGCAGAGGACAGAGGGCAGAGGACAGAGTACAGAGAGGACAGAGAGGACAGAGGGCAGAAGACAGAGTACAGAGAGGACAGAGGGCTGAGAGGACAGAGTACAGAGAGGACAGAGTACAGAGAGGACAGAGAGGACAGAGAGGACAGAGGGCAGAGTACAGAGAGGACAGAGTACAGAGAGGACAGAGTACAGAGTACAGAGAGGACAGGGGACAGAGAGGACAGAGTACAGAGAGGACAGAGTACAGAGAGGACAGAGGGCAGAGGACAGAGTACAGAGAGGACAGAGTACAGAGAGGACAGGGGACACAGAGGACAGGGGACACAGAGGGCTGAGAGGACAGAGGGCTGAGAGGACAGAGGGCTGAGAGGACAGAGGGCTGAGAGGACAGAGGGCTGAGAGGACAGAGGGCTGAGAGGACAGAGGGCTGAGAGGACAGAGGGGGCTGAGAGGACAGGGGGCTGAGAGGACAGAGGGGGCTGAGAGGACAGAGGGGGCTGAGAGGACAGAGGGGGCTGAGAGGACAGAGGGGCTGAGAGGACAGAGGGGGCTGAGAGGACAGAGGGGGCTGAGAGGACAGAGGGGGCTGAGAGGACAGAGGGGGCTGAGAGGACAGAGGGGGCTGAGAGGACAGAGGGGGCTGAGAGGACAGAGGGGGCTGAGAGGACAGAGGGGGCTGAGAGGACAGAGGGCAGAGGGCTGAGAGGACAGAGGGGGCTGAGAGGACAGAGGGGACAGAGGGCTGAGAGGGCAGAGGGCTGAGAGGACAGAGGGCTGAGAGGACAGAGGGCTGAGAGGGCAGAGGGCTGAGAGGGCAGAGGGCTGAGAGGACAGAGGGCTGAGAGGACAGAGGGCTGAGAGGGCAGAGGGCTGAGAGGGCAGAGGGCTGAGAGGGCTGAGAGGACAGAGGGCTGAGAGGACAGAGGGGACAGAGGGCTGAGAGGACAGAGGGCAGAGAGAGAGGGCTGAGAGGACAGAAGCTGAGAGGACAGAGGGGACAGAGGGCTGAGAGGACAGAGGGCTGAGAGGACAGAGGGCTGAGAGGACAGAGGGCTGAGAGGACAGAGGGCTGAGAGGACAGAGGGCAGAGAGGACAGAGGGCAGAGAGGACAGAGGGCAGAGAGGACAGAGGGCAGAGAGGACAGAGGGCAGAGAGGACAGAGGGGGCAGAGGGCTGAGAGGACAGAGGGCTGAGAGGACAGAGAGGACAGAGGGCAGAGAGGACAGAGGGCAGAGAGGACAGAGGGCAGAGAGGACAGAGGGCTGAGAGGACAGAGGGCTGAGAGGACAGAGGGCTGAGAGGACAGAGGGGACAGAGGGCTGAGAGGACAGAGGGCAGAGAGAGAGGGCTGAGAGGACAGAGGGCAGAGAGGACAGAGGGCAGAGAGGACAGAGGGCAGAGAGGACAGAGGGCAGAGAGGACAGAGGGCTGAGAGGACAGAGGGCTGAGAGGGCAGAGAGGACAGAGGGCAGAGAGGACAGAGGGCAGAGAGGACAGAGGGCTGAGAGGACAGAGGGCTGAGAGGACAGAGGGCTGAGAGGACAGAGGGCTGAGAGGACAGAGAGGACAGAGGGCAGAGAGGACAGAGGGCAGAGAGGACAGAGGGCAGAGAGGACAGAGGGCAGAGAGGACAGAGGGCTGAGAGGACAGAGGGCTGAGAGGGCTGAGAGGACAGAGGGCTGAGAGGACAGAGGGCTGAGAGGACAGAGGGCTGAGAGGACAGAGGGCTGAGAGGACAGAGGGCTGAGAGGACAGAGGGCTGAGAGGACAGAGGGCTGAGAGGACAGAGGGCTGAGAGGACAGAGGGCTGAGAGGACAGAGGGCTGAGAGGACAGAGGGCTGAGAGGACAGAGGGCTGAGAGGACAGAGGGCTGAGAGGACAGAGGGCTGAGAGGACAGAGGGCTGAGAGGACAGAGGGCTGAGAGGACAGAGGGCTGAGAGGGCAGAGAGGACAGAGGGCTGAGAGGGCAGAGAGGACAGAGGGCTGAGAGGACAGAGGGCTGAGAGGACAGAGGGCTGAGAGGACAGAGGGCTGAGAGGACAGAGGGCTGAGAGGACAGAGGGCTGAGAGGACAGAGGGCTGAGAGGACAGAGGGCTGAGAGGACAGAGGGCTGAGAGGACAGAGGGCTGAGAGGACAGAGGGCTGAGAGGACAGAGGGCTGAGAGGACAGAGGGCTGAGAGGACAGAGGGCTGAGAGGACAGAGGGCTGAGAGGACAGAGGGCTGAGAGGACAGAGGGCTGAGAGGACAGAGGGCTGAGAGGACAGAGGGGGCTGAGAGGACAGAGGGGGCTGAGAGGACAGAGGGGGCTGAGAGGACAGAGGGCAGAGAGGACAGAGGACAGAGAGGACTGAGAGGGTAGAATTAGAGAGTGGGGGGGTTGAGGATTGGGTCAATGTGTCTGTGTTGTACACTCCATGCACCTCTCAGCCCTGGACAAGGCCCTCATAATGGGGACTTACATTCCTGTGCTGGCGCTTCTGGGGACGAGATCGTCCTCTACCTTGATGGAGGGCTGACTTTACCTGGTTAACATGGAGCGGGAGGACAGGAGAGAGACGGAGGACAGGACAGCGAAACAGCCATGAAGGACAGGAGGACAGTACAAAGGAGCAGAAAGAGAAAGATTGTAGGTCAGAAACAGATAGAGACTACAGACGAATACTACAGGAACAGACGTCAGGAAATAAGGGACTTGAAAACAGGAAAGATCTAAAGAATAGATTGTCAACCACATAATTTCAACTCCATTGTCTCTGTGACCTACACCGCTGATACATTACAGACAGTAACATCTGTTCCCAACACCAGATCACAGACAGGGCACGGTGATATCACCGTTATCAGGGCACGGCGATATCACCGATATCAGGGCACGGCGATATCACCGATATCAGGGCACGGCGATATCACCGATATCAGGGCACGGCGATATCACCGATATCAGGGCACGGCGATATCACCGATATCAGGGCACGGCGATATCACCGATATCAGGGCACGGTGATATAACCGATATCAGGGCACGGAGATATAACTTATCAGGGCACGGTGATATAACTTATCAGGGCACGGTGATATACAGTGGGGAAAAAAAGTATTTAGTCAGCCACCAATTGTGCAAGTTCTCCCACTTAAAAAGATGAGAGAGGCCTGTCATTTTCATCATAGGTACACGTCAACTATGAAAGACAAATTGAGAAAAAAAAATCCAGAAAATCCCATTGTAGGATTTTTAATGAATTTATTTGCAAATTATGGTGGAAAATAAGTATTTGGTCACCTACAAACAAGCAAGATTTCTGGCTCTCACAGACCTGTAACTTCTTCTTTAAGAGGCTCCTCTGTCCTCCACTCGTTACCTGTATTAATGGCACCTGTTTGAACTTATTATCAGTATAAAAGACACCTGTCCACAACCTCAAACAGTCACACTCCAAACTTCACAATGGCCAAGACCAAAGAGCTGTCAAAGGACACCAAAAACAAAATTGTAGACCTGCACCAGGCTGGGAAGACTGAATCTGCAATAGGTAAGCAGCTTGGTTTGAAGAAATCAACTGTGGGAGCAATTATTAGGAAATGGAAGACATACAAGACCACTGATAATCTCCCTCGATCTGGGGCTCCACGCAAGATCTCACCCCGTGGGGTCAAAATGATCACAAGAACGGTGAGCAAAAAATCCCAGAACCACACGGGGGACCTAGTGAATGACCTGCAGAGAGCTGGGACCAAAGTAACAAAGCCAACCATCAGTAACACACTACGCCGCCAGGGACTCAAATCCTGCAGTGCGAGACGTGTCCCCCCTGCTTAAGCCAGTACATGTCCAGGCCCGTCTGAAGTGCATTTGGATGATCCAGAAGAGGATTGGGAGAATGTCATATGGTCAGATGAAACCAAAATATAACTTTTTGGTAAAAACTCAACTCGTCATGTTTGGAGGACAAAGAATGCTGAGTTGCATCCAAAGAACACCATACCTACTGTGAAGCATGGGGTTGGAAACATCATGCTTTGGGGCTGTTTTTCTGCAAAGGGACCAGGACGACTGATCCGTGTAAAGGAAAGAATGAATGGGGCCATGTATCGTGAGATTTTGAGTGAAACCCTCCTTCCATCAGCAAGGGCATTGAAGATGAAACGTGGCTGGGTCTTTCAGCATGACAATGATCCCAAACACACCGCCCGGGCAACGAAGGAGTGGCTTCGTAAGAAGCATTTCAAGGTCCTGGAATGGCCTAGCCAGTCTCCAGATCTCAACCCCATAGAAAATCTTTGGAGGGAGTTGAAAGTCTGTGTTGCCCAGCGACAGCCCCAAAACATCACTGCTCTAGAGGAGATCTGCATGGAGGAATGGGCCAAAATACCAGCAACAGTGTGTGAAAACCTTGTGAAGACTTACAGAAAACGTTTGACCTGTGTCATTGCCAACAAAGGGTATATAACAAAGTATTGAGAAACTTCTGTTATTGACCAAATACTTATTTTCCACCATCATATGCCAATAAATTCATTAAAAATCCTACAATGTGATTTTCTGGAATTTTTTTTCTCATTTTGTCTGTCATAGTTGACGTGTACCTATGATGAAAATTACAGGCCTCTCTCATCTTTTTAAGTGGGAGAACTTGCACAATTGGTGGCTGACTAAATACTTTTTTTCCCCACTGTAACTTATCAGGGCACGGTGATATAACTTATCAGGGCACGGTGATATAACTGTTATCAGGGCACGGTGATATAACTGATATCAGGGCACGGTGATATCACTGTTATTAGTGATGTCTGAGTAGATGTCGTCAGGTGAGGTTGTGTCTCTCTCTGGCAGGAGGTAAGCTTGGCTTATATGGTGTAGAGTAAAGCTTAAACCATGTATTTAGATTGTAGTTCGGTATTGTAGGTAGTTATCGTAGGTTATTGTATGTAATTATTGTAGGTAAGTATTGTATTCGGCTGAGCCCGGTGAAGCACGAGGCTAGCTAACCCACTACCTGGACTAGCTAGCGGGTAGCTACTGGAACGACCTAGCGAATAGACGCGAACTGGCTGAGTCGATTCAGTGGCTAGCTTTGCACTTGGCTAGCTAACAGTAGCTGCTAGGGGTAAGTTATAACCTACATTTGGGTTTTGTTTTTACATACTGGTAGCCAGAGTCGTTCAAGGGAATTCGGGACATGGGTGACTAGTTAACGTTAGCTTGGCTCTCTGTGTGTTCGTGCCGTGAAAGGAGGGGTTTCTTCGTTGGCAGAAAGCAATGGCTAGCTAGTATGCTAACTATTCTAGCTAACTAACTGGCTGAATAAGTTGACGACGGACTCGCTCAAGCTGTCGGGACTAACCCACAACGTTAGACACGGACACGAATGATCTGCTTGGCGTGTTGACACACTGGTGGTTTGTTGTGGCCGAGTATTGGTGCTAAACCGTGTTGTTGGAGGCTGGCATTCTAGCTGGCTGTTACGTCATAGGACTAGGTGCCCTGGACGGTTTTCACGGAAGAATACTGTACCAAGTTAGCTAGCTGAATAAACTAAGTTAGTCTATTCCTAGAAAACATTGAACCGCTGTAGTTTACAACAATTATAGTTTCTAAGGTGGAAGTTGGGAGAGTTATATTTGGGTGTTTCAGTGAAACGTAAGTGAGGGAGGCCCCGCTCTCTCGCTTTCCCAGATGTTTAGTTCATTTCATTCCGATCTCCTCTGCATTATTGTATTTTCTGCAGCCTGTCAACTATGCCTCTGTCTATCCCTGTTCTCTCCTCTCCGCACAGGCTATACAAACGCCTCACACCGCGTGGCTGCTGCCTCTCTAACCTGGTGGTCCCTGCACGCACGACCCACCTGGAGTTCCAGGTCTCCAGCAACCTCTGGAACTGCCGTTCTGCGGCCAACAAGGCAGAGTTCATCTCAGCCTATGCTACCCTCCAGTCCCTCGACTTCTTGGCGCTGACGGAAACATGGATTACCACTGAAAACACTGCTACTCCTCCTGCTCTCTCCTCGTCTGACCATGTGTTCTCGCATACCCCGAGAGCATCTGGTCAGCGGGGTGGTGGCACAGGATTCCTCATCTCTCCCAAGTGGACATTCTCTCTTTTTCCCCTGACCCATCTGTCTATCTCCTCATTTGAATTCCATGCTGTCACAGTCACTAGCCCATTCAAGATTAACATCCTTGTCATTTATCGCCCTCCAGGTTCCCTTGGAGAGTTCATCAATGAGCTTGACAAGTTCCTTTCCTGAGGATGGCTCACCCCTCACAATTCTGGGTGACTTTAACCTCCCTACGTCTACCTTTGACTCATTTCTCTCTGCCTCCTTTCCACTCCTCTCCTCTTTTGACCTCACCCTCTCACCGTCCCCCCCTACTCACAAGGCAGGCAATACGCTTGACCTCATCTTTACTAGATGCTGTTCTTCTACTAATCTCACTGCAACTCCCCTCCAAGTCACCGACCACTACTTTGTATCCTTTTCTCTCTCGCTCTCCTCCAACACTACTCACTCTGTCCCTACTCAGATGGTAATGCGCCGTCGCAACCTTCGCTCTCTCCTCTTTCATCCTATCATTTCTTCCCTCTGCTCAATCCCTCTCCCTCCAATCTCCTGATTCTGCCTCCTCAACCCTCCTCTCCTCCCTTTCTGCATCCTTTGACTCTCTATGTCCCCTATCCTCCCGGCCGGCTCGGTCCTCCCCTCCTGCTCCGTGGCTTGACGACTTATTGCGAGCTCACAGAACAGGGCTCCGGGCAGCCGAGCGGAAATGGGGGAAAACTAGACTCCCTGCGGACCTGGCATCTTTTCACTCCCTCCTCTCTACATTTTCTTCCTCTGTTTCTGCTGCTAAAGCCACTTTCTACCACTCTAAATTCCAAGCATCTGCCTCTAACCCTAGGAAGCTCTTTGCCACCTTCTCCTCCCTGCTGAATCCTCCTCCCTCTCTGTGGATGACTTCGTCAACCATTTTGAAAAGAAGGTTGACGACATCCGATCCTCGTTTGTTAAGTCAAATGACACTGCTGGTCCTGCTCACACTGCCCTACCCTATGCTTTGACTTATTTCTCCCCTCTCTCTCCAGATGAAATCTTGCGACGGCTAGCCGCCCAACAACCTGCCCGCTTGACCCTATCCCCTCCTCTCTTCTCCAGACCATCTCCGGTGACCTTCTCCCTTACCTCACCTCGCTCATCAACTCATCCTTGACCGCTGGCTATGTCCCTTCCGTCTTCAAGAGAGCGAGAGTTGCACCCCTTCTCAAAAAACCTACACTCGATCCCTCCGATGTCAACAACTACAGTATCCCTTCTTTCTTTTCTCTCCAAAACTCTTGATTGTGCCGTCTTTAGCCAACTCTCTTGCTATCTCTCTCAGAATTACCTTCTTGATCCAAACCAGTCAGGTTTCAAGACTGGTCATTCAACTGAGACTGCTCTTCTCTGTGTCACGGAGGCTCTCCGCACTGCTAAAGCTAACTCTCTCTCCTCTGCTCTTGTCCTTCTAGACCTGTCTGCTGCCTTTGATACTGTGAACCATCAGATTCTCCTCTCCACCCTCTCCGAGTTGGGCATCTCCGGCGCGGCTCACTCATGGATTGCGTCCTACCTGACCGGTCGCTCCTACCAAGTGGCGTGGCGAGAATCTGTCTCCGCACCACGTGCTCTCACCACTGGTGTCCCCCAGGGCTCAGTTCTAGGCCCTCTCCTATTCTCGCTATACACCAAGTCACTTGGCTCGGTCATATCCTCACATGGCCTCTCCTATCATTGCTACGCAGACGACACACAACTAATCTTCTCCTTTCCCCCTTCTGATAACCAGGTGGCGAATCGCATCTCTGCATGTCTGGCAGACATATGAGTGGGGATGACGGATCACCACCTCAAGCTGAACCTTGGCAAGACGGAGCTGCTCTTCCTCCCGGGGAAGGACTGCCCGTTCCATGATCTCGCCATCACGGTTGTCAACTCCGTTGTGTCCTCCTCCCAGAGTGCGAAGAGCCTAGGCGTGACCCTGGACAACACCCTGTCGTTCTCCGCTAACATCAAGGCGGTGACCCGATCCTGCAACATTCAGAGAGTACGACCCTGCCTTACACAGGAAGCAGCACAGGTCTTAATCCAGGCACTTGTCATCTCTCGTCGGGATTACTGCAACTCGCTGTTGGCTGGGCTCCCTGCCTGTGCCATTAAATCCCTACAACTCATCCAGAATGCCGCAGCCCGTCTGGTGTTCAACCTTCCCAAGTTCTCTCACGTCACCCCGCTCCTCCGCACACTCCACTGGCTTCCAGTTGAAGCTCGCATCTGCTACAAGACCATGGTGCTTGCCTACGGAGCTGTGAGGGGAACGGCACCTCTATACCTTCAGGCTCTGATCAGTCCCTACACCCAAACGAGGGCATTGCGTTCATCCACCTCTGGCCTGCTGGCCCCCCTACCTCTCCGGAAGCACAGTTCCCGCTCAGCCCAGTCAAAACTGTTCCCTGCTCTGGCACCCCAATGGTGGAACAAGCTCCCTCACGACGCCAGGACAGCGGAGTCACTCACCACCTTCCGGAGACACTTGAAACCCCACCTCTTTAAGGAATCCTTCTATCCCCCCTTACCCCACCCCAAAGAAAAATAAATAAATTGTAAGTCGCTCTGGAGAAGAGCGGCTGCTAAATGACGTAAAGATCACTGTTATCAGGGCACGGTGATATCACTGTTATCAGGGCACGGTGATATCACTGTTATCAGGGCACGGTGATATCACTGTTATCAGGGCACGGTGATATCACTGTTATCAGGGCACGGTGATATCACTGTTATCAGGGCACGGTGGTGGAACTGATAAAGCGCAACATGGGTTGAAACTGGAGAGCTGGGCGGCAACGTTCCAGAATGTTACACCAGCCGTGAGTTACTAAGAGTTCCAGAATGTTACACCAGCCGTGAGTTACTAAGAGTTCCAGAATGTTACACCAGCCGTGAGTTACTAAGAGTTCCAGAATGTTACACCAGCCGTGAGTTACTAAGAGTTCCAGAATGTTACACCAGCCGTGAGTTACTAAGAGTTCCAGAATGTTACACCAGCCGTGAGTTACTAAGAGTTCCAGAATGTTACACCAGCCGTGAGTTACTAAGAGTTCCAGAATGTTACACCAGCCGTGAGTTACTAAGAGTTCCAGAATGTTACACCAGCCGTGAGTTACTAAGAGTTCCAGAATGTTACACCAGCCGTGAGTTACTAAGAGTTCCAGAATGTTACACCAGCCGTGAGTTACTAAGAGTTCCAGAATGTTACACCAGCCGTGAGTTACTAAGAGTTCCAGAATGTTACACCAGCCGTGAGTTACTAAGAGTTCCAGAATGTTACACCAGCCGTGAGTTACTAAGAGTTCCAGAATGTTACACCAGCCGTGAGTTACTAAGAGTTCCAGAATGTTACACCAGCCGTGAGTTACTAAGAGTTCCAGAATGTTACACCAGCCGTGAGTTACTAAGAGTTCCAGAATGTTACACCAGCCGTGAGTTACTAAGAGTTCCAGAATGTTACACCAGCCGTGAGTTACTAAGAGTTCCAGAATGTTACACCAGCCGTGAGTTACTAAGAGTTCCATCCTAACTGAACATTCCCAGCAGCACCAGTTGAATCATGGAGGACAGGACAGCTGCCAGAACTGACAGATGTTTTCAGCCCAGCTAATATAAGGTTAGGGTTGGGTAGAGCAGCACTGTGTGTGTGATGAAACAGAAACAACCCATGACTGACAGCTGTTGATGCCATGCAGCTGCTGTCATGGCAACAAGAGAGAAGACAGCATGGACACTGATGGACACAACACACGCAGAGAGGACTGTCTTTAAGGGTCTCAACTCAACCTTGTGGCAGTCTTTCAACTGATACTCCATCAGAACCTCATCACGGCACTATCACACCTGTTGATTCTCATTTCAAGTACATTCTTTAGTAAAGCAGGTAACTGGGGGAGAGAGAGTGTGTATCGTTACGTCAGTACCTGGGGGTGACTGAGTATCATTACGTCAGTACCTGGTGGTGACTGTGAGTGTGTATCGTTACGTCAGTACCTGGAGGTGACTGAGTGTGTATCGTTACGTCAGTACCTGGTGGTGACTGAGTGTGTATCGTTACGTCAGTACCTGGTGGTGACTGAGTGTGTATCGTTACGTCAGTACCTGGTGGTGACTGAGTGTGTGTATCGTTACATCAGTACCTGGTGGTGACTGAGTGTGTATCGTTACGTCAGTACCTGGGGGTGACTGAGTGTGTATCGTTACGTCAGTACCTGGAGGTGACTATCGTTACGTCAGTACCTGGTGGTGACTGAGTGTGTATCGTTAAGTCAGTACCTGGTGGTGACTGTGAGTGAGTGTATCGTTACGTCAGTACCTGGTGGTGACTGTGAGTGAGTGTATCGTTACGTCAGTACCTGGTGGTGACTGTGAGTGAGTGTATCGTTACGTCAGTACCTGGTGGTGACTGTGAGTGAGTGTATCGTTACGTCAGTACCTGGTGGTGACTGTGAGTATCGTTACGTCAGTACCTGGTGGTGACTGAGTGTGTATCGTTACGTCAGTACCTGGTGGTGACTGAGTGTGTATCGTTACGTCAGTACCTGGTGGTGACTGAGTGTGTGTATCGTTACGTCAGTACCTGGGGGTGACTGTGAGTGTGTGCATCGTTACATCAGTACCTGGGGGTGACTGAGTGTGTATCGTTACGTCAGTACCTGGAGGTGACTGTGAGTATCGTTACGTCAGTACCTGGTGGTGACAGAGTGTGTATCGTTACGTCAGTACCTGGGGGTGACTGAGTATCGTTACGTCAGTACCTGGTGGTGACTGAGTGTGTATCGTTACGTCAGTACCTGGTGGTGACTGAGTGTGTGTATCGTTACGTCAGTACCTGGGGGTGACTGAGTATCGTTACGTCAGTACCTGGTGGTGACTGTGGGTATCGTTACGTCAGTACCTGGTGGTGACTGAGTATCGTTACGTCAGTACCTGGTGGTGACTGAGTATCGTTACGTCAGTACCTGGTGGTGACTGAGTGTGTATCGTTACGTCAGTACCTGGTGGTGACTGAGTGTGTATCGTTACGTCAGTACCTGGTGGTGACTGAGTGTGTATCGTTACGTCAGTACCTGGTGGTGACTGAGTGTGGGTATCGTTACGTCAGTACCTGGTGGTGACTGTGGGTATCGTTACGTCAGTACCTGGTGGTGACTGTGGGTATCGTTACGTCAGTACCTGGTGGTGACTGTGGGTATCGTTACGTCAGTACCTGGTGGTGACTGTGGGTATCGTTACGTCAGTACCTGGTGGTGACTGTGTATCGTTACGTCAGTACCTGGTGGTGACTGTGAGTGAGTGTATCGTTACGTCAGTACCTGGTGGTGACTGTGAGTATCGTTACGTCAGTACCTGGTGGTGACTGAGTGTGTATCGTTACGTCAGTACCTGGGGGTGACTGAGTGTGTGTATCGTTACGTCAGTACCTGGGGGTGACTGTGAGTGTGTGCATCGTTACGTCAGTACCTGGTGGTGACTGAGTATCGTTACGTCAGTACCTGGTGGTGACTGAGTGTGTATCGTTACGTCAGTACCTGGTGGTGACTGAGTGTGTATCGTTACGTCAGTACCTGGGGGTGACTGAGTGTGTATCGTTACGTCAGTACCTGGAGGTGACTGTGAGTATCGTTACGTCAGTACCTGGGGGTGACTGAGTGTGTATCGTTACGTCAGTACCTGGGGGTGACTGAGTATCGTTACGTCAGTACCTGGTGGTGACTGAGTGTGTATCGTTACGTCAGTACCTGGTGGTGACTGAGTGTGTGTATCGTTACGTCAGTACCTGGTGGTGACTGAGTGTGTGTATCGTTACGTCAGTACCTGGGGGTGACTGTGGGTATCGTTACGTCAGTACCTGGTGGTGACTGAGTATCGTTACGTCAGTACCTGGTGGTGACTGAGTGTGTATCGTTACGTCAGTACCTGGTGGTGACTGAGTGTGTATCGTTACGTCAGTACCTGGTGGTGACTGAGTGTGTATCGTTACGTCAGTACCTGGTGGTGACTGAGTGTGGGTATCGTTACGTCAGTACCTGGTGGTGACTGAGTGTGGGTATCGTTACGTCAGTACCTGGTGGTGACTGTGGGTATCGTTACGTCAGTACCTGGTGGTGAGTGTGTATCGTTACGTCAGTACCTGGTGGTGACTGAGTGTATCGTTACGTCAGTACCTGGTGGTGACTGAGTGTGTATCGTTACGTCAGTACCAGGGGGTGACTGAGTGTGTATCGTTACGTCAGTACCAGGGGGTGACTGAGTGTGTATCGTTACGTCAGTACCAGGGGGTGACTGAGTGTGTATCGTTACGTCAGTACCAGGGGGTGACTGAGTGTGTATCGTTACGTCAGTACCAGGGGGTGACTGAGTGTGTATCGTTACGTCAGTACCAGGGGGTGACTGAGTGTGTATCGTTACGTCAGTACCTGGGGGTGACTGAGTGTGTATCGTTACGTCAGTACCAGGGGGTGACTGAGTGTGTATCGTTACGTCAGTACCAGGGGGTGACTGTGAGTATCGTTAAGTCAGTACCTGGTGGTGACTGAGTGGGTATCGTTACGTCAGTACCTGGTGGTGACTGAGTATCGTTACGTCAGTACCTGGAGGTGACTGTGAGTGTGTGTATCGTTACGTCAGTACCTGGGGGTGACTGTGAGTGTGTATCGTTACGTCAGTACCTGGTGGTGACTGTGAGTATCGTTACGTCAGTACCTGGTGGTGACTGTGAGTGAGTGTATCGTTACGTCAGTACCTGGTGGTGACTGTGAGTGTGTGTATCGTTACGTCAGTACCTGGGGGTGACTGAGTGTGTGTATCGTTACGTCAGTACCTGGGGGTGACTGAGTGTGTATCGTTACGTCAGTACCTGGGGGTGACTGAGTGAGTGTATCGTTACGTCAGTACCTGGGGGTGACTGAGTGTGTGCATCGTTACGTCAGTACCTGGTGGTGACTGAGTGAGTGTATCGTTACGTCAGTACCTGGGGGTGACTGAGTGTGTGCATCGTTACGTCAGTACCTGGTGGTGACTGAGTATCGTTACGTCAGTACCTGGTGGTGACTGAGTGAGTGTATCGTTACGTCAGTACCTGGGGGTGACTGAGTGTGTGCATCGTTACGTCAGTACCTGGGGGTGACTGAGTGTGTATCGTTACGTCAGTACCTGGGGGTGACTGAGTATCGTTACGTCAGTACCTGGGGGTGACTGTGAGCATCGTTACGTCAGTACCTGGGGGTGACTGTGAGCATCGTTACGTCAGTACCTGGGGGTGACTGTGAGTGCATCGTTACGTCAGTACCTGGTGGTGACTGAGTATCGTTACGTCAGTACCTGGAGGTGACTGTGAGTGTGTGTATCGTTACGTCAGTACCTGGGGGTGACTGTGAGTGTGTATCGTTACGTCAGTACCTGGTGGTGACTGTGAGTATCGTTACGTCAGTACCTGGGGGTGACTGAGTGTGTGCATCGTTACGTCAGTACCTGGTGGTGACTGAGTGTGTGTATCGTTACGTCAGTACCTGGTGGTGACTGAGTGTGTGTGTATCGTTACGTCAGTACCTGGGGGTGACTGAGTGTGTGTATCGTTACGTCAGTACCTGGTGGTGACTGAGTGAGTGTATCGTTACGTCAGTACCTGGGGGTGACTGAGTGAGTGTATCGTTACGTCAGTACCTGGGGGTGACTGAGTGTGTGTATCGTTACGTCAGTACCTGGGGGTGACTGAGTGTGTATCGTTACGTCAGTACCTGGTGGTGACTGAGTGTGTGTATCGTTACGTCAGTACCTGGTGGTGACTGAGTATCGTTACGTCAGTACCTGGGGGTGACTGAGTATCGTTACGTCAGTACCTGGGGGTGACTGAGTGTGTATCGTTACGTCAGTACCTGGTGGTGACTGAGTGTGTGCATCGTTACGTCAGTACCTGGTGGTGACTGAGTGTGTGTATCGTTACGTCAGTACCTGGTGGTGACTGAGTGTGTATCGTTACGTCAGTACCTGGGGGTGACTGAGTGAGTGTATCGTTACGTCAGTACCTGGGGGTGACTGAGTGTGTGTATCGTTACGTCAGTACCTGGTGGTGACTGAGTATCGTTACGTCAGTACCTGGGGGTGACTGAGTATCGTTACGTCAGTACCTGGTGGTGACTGAGTATCGTTACGTCAGTACCTGGGGGTGACTGAGTGTGTATCGTTACGTCAGTACCTGGGGGTGACTGAGTATCGTTACGTCAGTACCTGGTGGTGACTGAGTATCGTTACGTCAGTACCTGGTGGTGACTGAGTATCGTTACGTCAGTACCTGGGGGTGACTGAGTGTGTATCGTTACGTCAGTACCTGGGGGTGACTGAGTATCGTTACGTCAGTACCTGGGGGTGACTGTGAGTGCATCGTTACGTCAGTACCTGGGGGTGACTGAGTATCGTTACGTCAGTACCTGGGGGTGACTGTGAGTGCATCGTTACGTCAGTACCTGGGGGTGTGAGTGTGTGGAGGGCCCGTTGGCTCCCTCGTAGAAGCGTCTCTCAGCCTCGTCGTAGCGGGGCTTCTCAAACCAGATGTTATCTTCACCAAGGCACTGTAGACCAGACATGATGATACTGATGGAGGAGATGGAGAGAGAAGAACACAGAGGAACAGAGAGAAAGTGAGAGAGGTCATGAGCTCCTGAGTTCTTCCGCAAATGAAAATAGAGTTGAGTTTGATAAATGTAGATAAACTTTGATTTTTTCCCGCAAGGACTTATACAGGACAATACCCTCTACATCAAAACTTTCACTCCAAATCCAAATTCCAAACCTACAACCTTCTTACTACCAAGGACTATCAAGAAAAAATGTATAGCAAACCAAAACCTTCAGAAGAAACACAGCAAAAACCTGGAAATACCATCCAACACAAAACTGAGTGAGTAATGTTCAGTCTGAAGCTAGTTCTGAAGCAGAAAAGTAAAATACAATAATCTCTAGGTAATGTTGTTATATAAAGCTAAGTACATAAGGCTACTAAGCCAGCTACTAAGCCAGCTACTCTTCCTGGGGTTTATTATGGATCCCCATTAGTTCCTGCCAAGGCAGCAGCTACTCTTCCTGGGGTTTATTATGGATCCCCATTAGTTCCTGCCAAGGCAGCAGCTACTCTTCCTGGGGTTTATTATGGATCCCCATTAGTTCCTGCCAAGGCAGCAGCTACTCTTCCTGGGGTTTATTATGGATCCCCATTAGTTCCTGCCAAGGCAGCAGCTACTCTTCCTGGGGTTTATTATGGATCCCCATTAGTTCCTGCCAAGGCAGCAGCTACTCTTCCTGGGGTCCAGCAAAATTAAGGCAGTTATACAATTTTAAAAACATTACAATAAATTCATAACGGCAGGTAGCTTAGTGGTTAAGAGCGTTGTGCCAGTAACCGAATCTGTCGATGTGCCCTTGAGCAAGGCACTTAACCCTAATTGCTCCTGTAAGTCGCTCTGGATAAGAGCGTCTGCTAAATGACCCAAATGCAAATGAAAATAACAGATTTCACAACATATTAAGTGTGTTCCCTCAGGCCACTACTCTACTACCACATATCTCCGTGTGTATGTTACCGTGTGTGTGTGTGCATGTGTCTATGTTTGTGTTGCTTCACAGTCCCCGCTGTTCCATAAGGTGTTTTTTAATCTGTTTTCATGGCTCTATGTAGTGTATCCTGGGGCCGACGAAGATGGCGGCCTCGCGACTAGCTCTCAGGAAACCTTTATGTATTATTTTTTACATTATTAGCTCAGAAAGTGTTTTGCATCATTACATACAGCCGGTAAAAACTATTGGATATCAGAGCAGCGGTAACTCACCAGCATTACGACCAGGAATACGACTTTCCCGAAGCAGATCCTTTGTTTGCTCTCCCCAGGGCAACTGAACTGATTCCTGCGGCTGACCCAAAACATCGCCGGCGGAGGAGAAGCACTCGGAGCGGCCTGCTGGTTCGACTTAGGAGGCGCGCACACCACCCACCGCTTCCAAGTATACTACTCGCTAATGTTCAGTCTCTGGTTAACAAGGTCAACGAACTACAGGCAAGGATTTCTTTCCAGAGAGACATCAAGGCCTGTAACATTCTCTGTTTCACTGAAACATGGCTCTCTGGGGATATTCTGTCGGAATCGGTCCAGCCAGATGGGTTCTCAGTTCATCGCGCAGACAGGAATAAATATCTCTCCGGGAAGCAGAAGGGCGGAGGTGTGTGTTTCATGATTAACGACTCATGGTGTAATTGTAGTAACATAGAGGAACTCGAGTCCTTCTGTTCACCCGACCTAGAATACCTCAATCAAATGCCGACCGTATTATCTCCCGAGAGAGAGAGAGAGAGAGAGGAATACAGAGAGAGAGAGAGAGAGAGGAACACAGAGAACGAGAGAGAGAGGAACACAGAGAACGAGAGAGAGAGGAACACAGAGAACGAGAGAGAGAGGAACACAGAACGAGAGAGAGGAACACAGAACGAGAGAGAGAGGAACACAGAGAACGAGAGAGAGAGGAACACAGAACGAGAGAGAGAGGAACACAGAGAACGAGAGAGAGAGGAACACAGAGAACGAGAGAGAGGAACACAGAGAACGAGAGAGAGAGGAACACAGAGAACGAGAGAGAGAGGAACACAGAGAACGAGAGAGAGAGGAACACAGAGAACGAGAGAGAGAGGAACACAGAGAACGAGAGAGAGAGAGGAACACAGAGAGAGAGAGAGAGGAACACAGAGAGAGAGAGAGGAACACAGAGCGAGAGAGAGGTACAAACTCTAGTTTTAGCAATTCGGTTAGGACATTACTTTGTAAGTCGCTCTGGATAAGAGTGTCTGCTAAATGACTTAAATGTAAATGTACTTTGTGCATGACAAGTAATTTTTCAGAAAATTGTTTACAGACAGATTATTTCACTTATAATTCACTGCATCACAATTCCAGTCGGTCAGAAGTTTACATACACTAAATGGACTGTGCCTTTAAACAGCTTGGAAAATTCCAGAAAATGATGTCATGGCTTTAGATAGGCAAATTGACATATTTTGAGTCAATTGGAGGTGTACCTATGGATGTATTTCAAGGCCTACCTTCAAACTCAGTGCCTCTTTGCTTGACATCATGGGAAAATCTAAAAATCATCCAAGACCTCCACAAGTCTGGTTCATCCTTGGGAGCATTTCCAAACGCCTGAAGGTACCACGTTCATCTGTACAAACAATAGTATGCAAGTATAAACACCATGGGACCACGCAGCCGTCATACCACTCAGGAAGGAGACGGGTTCTGTCTCCTAGAGATGAACGTACTTTGGTGCGAAAAGTGCAAATCAATCCCAGAACAACAGCAAAGGACCTTGTGAAGATGCTGGAGGAAACAGGTACAAAAGTATCTATATCCACAGTAAAACGAGTCCTATATCGACATAACCTGAAAGGCCGCTCAGCAAGGAAGAAGCCACTGCTCCAAAACCGCCATAAAAAAGCCTGACTAAGGTTTGCAAGAAATGTCCTCTGGTCTGATGAAACAAAAATAGAATTGTTTGGCCATAATGACCATCGTTATGTTTGGAGGAAAGGGGAACGCTTGCAAGCCGAAGAACACCATCACAAACACCCAGACATTTTACATTTGAGTCATTTAGCAGACGCTCTTATCCAGAGCGACTTACAGTTAAGTGAGTGCATACATTTTCATACTGGCCCCCCGTGGGAAACGAACCCACAACCCTGGCGTTGCAAGCGCCATGCTCTACCAACTGAGCTACACGGGGCTACTACTTGCATGTCCAAATGGACAATGACCCCAAGCATACTTCCAAAGTTGTGGCAAAATGGCTTAAGGACAACAAAGTCAAGGTATTGGAGTTGCCATCACAAAGCCCCGACCTCAATCCTATAGAACATTTGTGGGCAGAACTGCTAAAGGGTGTGCGAGCAAGGAGGCCTACAAACCTGACTCAGTTACACCAGCTCTGTCAGGAGGAATGGGCCAAAATTCACCCAACTTATTGTGGGAAGCTTGTGGAAGGCTACCTGAAATGTTTGACCCAAGTTAAACAATTTAAAGGCAATGCTACCAAATACTAATTGAGTGTATGTAAACTTCTGACCCACTGGGAATGTGATGAAATAAATAAAAGCTTCAATAAATCACTCTATTATTCTGACATTTCACATTCTTAAAATAAAGTGGTGATCCTAACTGACCTAAGACAGGGAATTTTTACTAGGATTAAATGTCAGGAATTGTGAAAAACTGAGTTTAAATATATTTGGCTAAGGTGAATGTAAACTTCCGACTTCAACTGTATCCACATCCTAATAGACCAATATTAATGCTTTTTCAAAAAAAGTAACTTCATGCTTAAAGAGTGACTGCTTTTAAAAAGCAAAGAATCCCTTTGAAAACGGCATGTGGCATTGATATTGAGACAGAAACAGTTAGTCTAGTGTGAAAATTGACTACAAAGTGTAAATAGGATAATTTTGGTCATTACGTCATTCTCGTCTAAAACTGAGTTTGGAACATCATGATGATTGCTATGCTATGATTGAAAATGTAAATGTAATGATTGCTCTCAATCCAATAGCATAGACAGTGAGACAGACCTGCCCATCAGCTCAGACAACACGTCACACATATTTTACTTGAGAAAAACTGCACCAAACACCTTTTAGTTTGATGTCAAATTGCGCGACTAAGACATCCTCGTCAAAAACTTCAATTAATTACAGATTTCCTAGATTCATTCTGGGGATTTGGAGGAAGTGAAATAGGCTTCCGCGTCTACAGTGTCTCATGGGGGACAAACATTAACCGAATGCGGAATCGGTCAGGAAACACACCTCCCAGACTTAAATCTAATTTTTCTAATGAGCAACAGAAAAACACAGGTGCCAATCGGCGTGTTCAGTGGCTCCAATACACGTAATTACAGTACTTCTACTTACGCTAAAATAAAGGGTATTTTTGTCAATTGCATTAAGATCAGGGATTTTAGTATTTTGCAAATCATTTGGGATTAACAAAATGTCAGTAAATGTATTATTGGGTTACTGAATCTCTAATAGAGATCAGTAGTTTTTCAAATGGCAAACTATGCAACACTCATTACCGAAACATGCACTCATCTCCGAAACCTATTTATCATTACCGTAATGCACTAATATTTAGGAAATATTAGGAAAATAAAACCTTTTGTAATTTTGGTTTAATCTGATAGTGCCATTCGTTCTTTATCCAAATATCTATAAAAATAACATTAATACACAAGTAATTTTGACAAGAAACAAGATTCAGAAAAGGTTGTGTTGAGGTAATGAGAAAGTGCTAAATACATTTGAATTTAAAATATATTTGCTTTCAGTGTTATGTTTAACTCAGGCCTTATCAATAGGTGATCAGTGTTTAACTCAGGCCTTATCAATAGGTGATCAGTGTTTAACTCAGGCCTTATCAATAGGTGATCAGTGTTTAACTCAGGCCTTATCAATAGGTGATCAGTGTTTAACTCAGGCCTCATCAATAGGTGATCAGTGTTTAACTCAGGCCTTATCAATAGGTGATCAGTGTTTAACTCAGGCCTTATCAATAGGTGATCAGTGTTTAACTCAGGCCTTATCAATAGGTGATCAGTGTTTAACTCAGGCCTTATCAATAGGTGATCAGTGTTTAACTCAGGCCTTATCAATAGGTGAGCAAAAAATATTAGAAATTGATTTGTTTATTACTTTTTTGGATTTCGAAAAACTGTTGGAAGTTGTGGAAATTGTGGTAAAATGCATAGTATCGGATGAATAAAATTAAGAAATAGATAAATACAGATCCTAGGATCCAAGAGGAATTATGGTGGAAAAGGCTTCATTTTTATTGTCAAGTGCCAGTTTCGTGAGAATCACCCATCTAGTGTTCATGGTTTCTTATAGCACACAGAGATGTGTACAAAGCTCTCCCTTGCCCTCCATTTGGCAAATATGACCATAATTATATCCTCCTGATTCCTGCTTACTAGCAAATACTAAAGCAGGAAGCACCAGTGACTCACTCAATAAAAAAGTGGTCAGATGAAGCAGATGCTAAGCTACAGGACTGTTTTGCTAGCACAGACTGGAACATGTTCCGAGATTCTTCAGATGGCATTGAGGAGTACACCACAACAGTCACTGGCTTCATCAATAAGTGCATCGATGACGTCGTCCCCACAGCGACTGTACGTACATACCCCAACCAGAAGCCATGGACTACAGGCAACATCCGCACCGATCTAAAGGGTAGAGCTGCCACTTTCAAGGAGCGGGACTCTAACCCGGACGCTTATAAGAAATCCCGCTATGCCCTCCGACGAACCATCAAACAGGCAAAGAGTCAATACAGGACTAAGATTGAATCGTACTACACCGGCTCTGACGCTCGTCGGATGTGGCAGGGCTTGAAAACTATTACAGACTACAAAGGGAAGCGCAGCCGCGAGCTGTCCAGTGACACGAGCCTACCAGACGAGCTAAATTACTTCTATGCTCGCTTCGAGGCAAGTAACACTGAAACATGCATGAGAGCATCAGCTGTTCCGGATGACTGTGTGATCACGCTCTCCGTAGCCGATGTGAGTAAGACTTTTAAACAGGTCAACATTCACAAGGCCACAGGGCCAGACGGATTACCAGGACGTGTACTCCGAGCATGTGCTGACCAACTGCCAAGTGTCTTCACTGACATTTTCAACCTCTCCCTGTCTGAGTCTGTAATACCAACATGTTTCAAGCAGACCACCATAGTCCCTGTGCCCAAGAACACTAAGATAACCTGCCTAAATGACTACCGACCCGTAGCACTCAAGTCTGTAGCCATGAAGTGCTTTGAAAGGCTGGTCATGGCTCACATCAACACCATTATTCCAGAAACCCTAAACCCACTCCAATTTGCATACCGCCCCAACAGATCCACAGATGATGCAATCTCTATTGTGCTCTACACTGCCCTTTCAAACCTGGACAAAAGGAACACTTATGTGAGAATGCTATTCATTGACTACAGCTCAGCATTCAACACCATAGTGCCCTCAAAGCTCATCACTAAGCTAAACACCTCCCTCTGCAACTGGATCCTGGACTTCCTGACGGGCTGCCCCCAGGTGGTAAGGGTAGGTAACAACACATCCGCCACGCTGATCCTCAACACGGGGGCGACCCTCAGGGGTGCGTGCTCAGTCCCCTCCTGTACTCCCTGTTCACTCATGACTGCATGGCCAGGCACGACTCCAACACCATCATTAAGTTTGCCGACGACAACAGTGGTAGGCCTGATCACCGACAACGACGAGACAGCCTATAGGGAGGAGGTCAGAGACCTGGCCGTGTGGTGCCAGGACAACAACCTCTCCCTTAACGTGATCAAGACAAAGGAGATGATTGTGGACTACAGGAAAAAAAAGAGGACTGAGCACGTCCCCATTCTCATCGACGGGGCTGTAGTGGAACAGGTTGAGAGCTTCAAGTTCCTTGGTGTCCACATCACCAACGAACTATCATGGTCCAAACACACCAAGACAGTCGTGAAGAGGGCACGACAAAGCCTATTCCCCCTCAGGAGACTGAAAAGATTTGGCATGGGTCCTCAGATCCTCAAAAGGTTCTACAGCTGCACCATCGAGAGAATCCTGACTGGTTGCATCACCGCCTGGTATGGCAACTGCTCGGCCTCCGACCGCAAGGCACTACAGAGGGTAGTGCGTACGGCCCAGTACATCACTGGGGCCAAGCACATCACTGGGGCCAAGCTTCCTGCCATCCAGGACCTCTATACCAGGCGGTGTCAGAGGAAGGCCCTAAAAATGGTCAAAGACTCCAGCCACCCTAGTCATAGACTGTTCTCTCTGCTACCGCACGGCAAGCGGTACCGGAGTGCCAAGTCTAGGTCCAAGAGGCTTCTAAACAGCTTCTACCCCCAAGCCATAAGACTCCTGAACAGCTAATCATGGCTACCCGGACTATTTGCACTGCCCCCCCACCCCCCTCTTTTACGCTGCTGCTACTGTTTATTATTTATGCATAGTCACTTTAATAATTCTACCTACATGTACATATTACCTCAACTAACCGGTGCCCCCACACATTGACTCGGTACCAGTACCCCTAGTATATAGCCTCGTTATTGTTATTTTTTTTACTGCTGGTCTTTATTTATTTGTTACTTTTATTACGTATTATTTTATATTGTATTTTTTTGTGTGATTTTTTTTTGGTATTTCTTAAAACTGCATTGTTGGTTAAGGGCTTGTAAGTAAGCATTTCACCGTAAGGTGAACTCTCAGATCCACCTCTACGCAGACGACACCATTTTGTATACATCTGGCCCTTCATTGGACACTGTGTTAACAAACCTCCAAACGAGCTTCAATTCCATACAACACTCCTTCAGTAGCCTCCAACTGCTCTTAAACACTAGTAATACTAAATGCATGCTCTTCAACCGAACGCTGCTTGCACCCGCCCACCCGACTAGAATCACTACTCTAGACGGGTCTGACCTAGAGTATGTGGACAACTACAAATATCTAGGTGTCTGGTTAGACTGTAAACTCTCCTTCCAGACTCACATTAAGCATCTCCAATCCAAAGTTACATCTAGAATCGGCTTCCTATTTCGCAACAAAGCCTCCTTCACTCATGCTGCCAAACATGCCCTCGTAAAACTGACTATCCTACCGATCCTTGACTTCGGCGATGTCATTTACAAAATAGCCTCCAACACTCTACTCAGCAAATTGGATGTAGTCTATCACAGTGCCATCCGTTTTGTCTCCAAAGCCCCATATAATACCCACCACTGTGACCTGTACGCTCTTGTTGGCTGGTCCTCACTACATATTCGTCGCCAAACCCACTGGCTCCAGGCCATCTATAAATCACTGCTAGGCAAATCCCCGCCTTATCTTAGCTCATTGGTCACCATAGCAACACCCACCCGTAGTCTGCGCTCCAGCGGGTATATCTCACTGGTCATCCCCAAAGCCAACACCTCCTTTGGCCGCAATTCCTTCCAGTTCTCTGCTGCCAATGACTGGAACAAATTGCAAAAATCTCTGAAGCTGGAGACACTTATCTCCCTCACTAACTTTAAGCATCAGTTGTCAGAGCAGCTTACCGATCACTGCACCTGTACACAGCCCATCTGAAATTAGCCCACCCAACTACCTCATCCCTATATTGTTATTTATTTTGCTCTTTTGCACCCCAGTATCTCTATTTGCACATCATCTCTTGCACATCTAGCATTCCAGTGTTAATACTAATTGTAATTATTTTGCACTATAGCCTATTTTATTGCCTTACCTCCATAACTTGCTAAATTTGCACACTGTATATTATATGTATTTCTGTTGTATTTTTGACTTTGTTTTGTTTTACCCCATATGTAACTCTGTGTTGTTGTTTTTATCGCACTGCTTTGCTTTATCTTGGCCAGGTCGCAGTTGTAAATGAGAACTTGTTCTCAACTGGCTTCCCTGGTTAAATAAAGGTGAAATAAAAAAATTAAAAAAGGTCTACTACACCTGTTGTACTCGGCGCATGTGACAAATACAATTTGATTTGATCATGGTACATCTAGTGTTCATGGTTTCCTATAGCATCATGGTACATCTAGTCTTCAGTTTCTCATGACAGACAATACATAAGATACATTTGAAACAATTCAGGATGAAAGAGCTTTGATCAATCTTACATTGGACTTGATTGTCATGCAAACGTTTTGTTGTCCCCTTGAAAGGATATTACTAGTTACCAACGAGCAAGTCGGCGCAAATAACTACTGGGGTAAAATGTAGCTGTGTGATGGCGTCTCAGTGCTGTGGTCTGATGGCGTCTCAGTGCTGTGGTCTGATGGCGTCTCAGTGCTGTGGTCTGATGGCGTCTCAGTGCTGTGGTCTGATGTGTGGAAGGGAAAAACTCTTGCCAGGTAACTTCAGCTGAAGTTTGGCATGCAGACAGTTGCTGCTGATTCGACCACGTGTCGATGAAATATTTCCCTTTAAACATGTTTTCTGCCTACATTAACATTCCACTCAACTATAGATACTTGGAGGTGTAAAAATAATCAGTTAGTTTGACTCACTGTGTTTTTATCGAGGTTTTAGAGTTGAGATGGAGTCGCCTGCGTGCTCTCCGCTGTAATCCGATGATCGAAAAGAAGTGGCCAGGATGGACGGAAAGTACTTGTACAGAAAGGAAGGGGGGACTTTAAAAAAAGTTTATGTCATGCGTGGCGGAACTATTAAACGATATAAAGAGTTAGTGACCACTATATGAAACTGTAGAGACCTATTAGTTTACGTTTTAGTTAGCAGTGAAAAGCTAGTTTATGTTTTTAACGACTTTTAAATGTACTTTCTCAGTTGGTACGCACCAACATTCAAAACTGCGTTTACCACGATGCACCGCGCTTAGGGTGTGTCCTGAAATTTGGTCCGGTAAGAAAAGAGGAGAGGAAAGTAAATGTTTTTAGCAACAACATAACAAGTAACTAGTCTTTCAAGTAGCTAGCTGTTTTGTAGAAAATCTGATTTAGGGATAGCTATTGGTTTTCGTTCTACATGGGGCCGTAGAATTGCATGCCTTTTTTCGAATAGTTTATCTGCTACATAACTAACCGTTGACAGATAGCTAGCTAGCCTGGTACCATAGATGGTAAAACCACAGAACTAACTATAGCAGAGATGGTATCCATCAACCCAGTGGACTCTGCTCCAGTCCTCGGGATCAACGTTGTGGTGAAGGATGAAGAGGGAGAGATAGTGGATTATTTAGCGGAACCCAGTAAGTTCTGATGGATCAATGTAGCTAAACTGTAAATTATTGGGATTATTTATTGTTATAGCCTATGTGTTTTTATTCTGTTGACACTAGGGCTGTCCTGGGGTGTGAAAGAGGAACAGGAAGAGGTACCGTGTCACCTTGGAGAACACGGTAAGTCTGGTGAGGTGACAATAGAGAGAAATAGTAATGGCGTCTTTTTGTAGGCACTAAAGCCGTCGTCAGCATGCTTCAGTGTACTGAACGAGTGTACTCGCATGGTCCCTAGAAAGACGTTCGCTTGAAAACTAAAAAAAATAAAGGGGAAAGCGGCAATATTACCCCGGGACTGTAGAGGGTGATGAGCTGGTAATAGCCATCTACAGCCAAACAAGGAAGTGAAGACACCCAAACAGGGAAGAAACGCGCGGGAGAAGATAATCAAAGACTTGTTTAACTATACCAAGATAGACCACAGCCTGTCGTTTCCAATGGGAACAAATTAGTCATATTGGGCAGAACAGACAAGGAGGTGGGCGGAGTAAAGTACGATTTAGCGAGATCTTATTGGCGCGTTCTGGCATTCATCTGCATATTTCCGTTAGGGACCGCCTATTATGAAGTGCGCTTGTGCAATAACTAAATTCTCCTTTGTACTCCTTCTAAACATCGCAATTTTTTAAAACTTTTACAAAAGGTAAAGTCTACAAAACGTAGTCCACTCTGTTCATAACATATTCTAGTTTTGGGAACAGAAAACTGTATTGAAATCAAATGTTTATTCGATGAGAAAATTTGCAGAATGTAGTTCCATCTTCTCCCACTGCCAGCCAGTGAGTGGAAACGCCAACCGGATGCTTCACATGTATACATCCGGTGAAATATCTGTCTCATTGTTCCATCTGTGATATAATAGTGGACACAGAGAAACACTTGACTGGCGAGAAAATGGAAGTTGTGCGAATTGCCCGGGATCTACTAGATATGATGTACCTAGCCACATATATAATAGGGATCTACTAGATTTGATGTACCTAGCAACACATATAATAGGGATCTACTAGATTTGATGTACCTAGCCACATATATAATAGGGATCTACTAGATGTGATGTACCTAGCAACACATATAATAGGGATCTACTAGATTTGATGTACCTAGTAACATATATAATAGGGATCTACTAGATTTGATGTACCTAGCAACATATATATAATAGGGATCTACTAGATTTGATGTACCTAGCAACACATATAATAGGGATCTACTAGATTTGATGTACCTAGCAACACATATAATAGGGATCTACTAGATTTGATGTACCTAGCAACACATATAATAGGGATCTACTAGATTTGATAGTACCTTGCAACACATATAATAGGGATCTACTAGATTTGATGTACCTAGCAACACATATAATAGGCGAGATACGGAAACAGAGGCTACAGGGTGGATGTAGGGGCATGCGGCCGAGAGAGCTATGGTCGAGTTTTTTAAGACCCTCGATTTACCACCGCCAGCTGTCCGGCACCGGTACCACAACACCAATTCCTTGTGTTTTCCTGGGAGATGCAGCTTTCCCCCTACATGAGAACCTCATGCGCCCTTATCCAGGTATGTTGATAATAGAATGTTGCAATCAACTGAACTTTTTCTGTTTCTAATTTCTAATGTATGCACCTCTGAGGAATGCCATTTTATCAAGGCTTTTGGAATATGGTTTCTGGAAAAAATCTCTGACGTGTATATATCTGACATATATTCTTGTTACCTCTCATTCACAGGTGTCCATCTTAATAAACCGGGGGTTACCTGAGTCAGAGAATGCATTCGGCATTATGGCTTCGATGAGGATTCTTGGTCGTCCAATCGACCCCTAAAAAGGCTAAGGGCATGTGGCCCTCCCCAACTACCTGTCCTCATGAGCCAAACACCAGATGCACTAAATGACCAAAAGTATGTGGACACCTGGTCGTTGAACATCTCATTCCAAAATGATTGGCATTAATATGGAGTTGGTCCCCCTTTGCTGCTATAACAGCCTCCACTCTTCTGGGAAGGCTTTCCACTAGATGTTGGAACATTGCTGCGGGGACTTGCTTCCATTCAGCCACAAGAGCATTAGTGAGATTGGGCACTGATATTGGGCGATTAGGCCTGGCTCGCAGTCGGCGTTCCAATTCATCCCAAAGGTGTTCGATGGGGTTGAGTTCAGGGCTCTGTGCAGGCCAGTCAAGTTCTTCCACACCAATCTCCACAAACCATTTTTGTATGGTCCTCGCTTTGTGCACAGGGGCATTTTCATGCTGAAACCGGAAAGGGCCTTCCCCAAACTGTTGCCACAAAGTTGGAAGCACAGAATCGTCTAGAACAGTGGTCACCAAACTACGGCCCGCGGGCCGGATACGGCCCGTCAGCACATTTGGCCCGGCCCTCTGAACAATACCAGAGACGCTATCGGATTTTTTTCCTATTTGGCCTCCAGAAAAAAAATCCTAGGCCCGGCCCTGTCAAAGAGAGAACGGAATAATGGCGAAAAGGTTAGGTAAGAGAAAAATTGATTCAGAATGCAGGGTATTTAACCTGCAGTGGACAAACGATTATTTTTTTGTTCAATGCAAAGAAAAGGCTGTTTGTCTCATCTGTCAAGAGACGGTGGCGGTATTCAAAGAATACAATCTTCGCCGACACTATGAATCCCGTCACAAAGACAAGTACGATAGCTTGCAAGGCCAAATACGAGCAGACAAGCACTGTGCTGCAAAGTGTTGACGTGGGATTCTGTAATGAAGGTTGTGGTGTCGTGCATAAACTTCATCAGAGCAAATGGACTTAAACACAGGCAGTTCCAAGAATTCCTGTCTGAACTGGAGTCTACGCACGGAGATGTGCTGTACTACACAGAGGTCCGATGGCTGAGCCGGGGCAGAGTTTTGAGGCGTTTTTACGAGCTGCTACCCGAAATTAACGCATTTCTTCATTTAAAGGACAAAACGGTCCCAGAGCTGATCGACCCAGAATGGAAATGGCACCTCGCATTTTTAACAGACGTGACAGAAATACTTAACAGCCTTAACTTGCAGCTACAAGGCGAGGGGAAACTCATTTGCGACATGTATTCACACATAAAAGCATTTGAGGTGAAATTAGCGCTGCTTTTGGAACAAGTGAAAAAGCGCAACTTCGTCCATCTTCCTGCTACCCAAAACCTGTCGACAGAGAACCCAGCGGTCCCGTTCCCAGCTGAAAAGTGCGTGGAAGCACTGGAAATGCTGAAGGCGGAGTTCGGTGTGCGATTCAGTGAACTACATGTTCATGCAAAAGAAATCCGTCTTTTTCAGAACCCCTTTGTTGCCGACATTGATGAAGCCCAGCCTTCATATCAGTTTGAGTTGGCTGAGTTACAGAACTGTGATGTTCTGAAAGACGCATTCAAGCCCAACAGTCTCATTGACTTCTATGCCGCCCTCCCAAACGACACATATCCAAACATCAAAAAACACGCAATGAAAATGTCCACAGTTTTTGGCAGCACGTATATCTGCGAGAAAACCTTTTCTCGCATGAAACTGCTGAAAACTCCGATGAGATCAAGATTGACAGATGAACATTTGCATCAGTGCTTGAGACTGGCTGTAACTAGAATGGAACCTGATATTCAACTTCTCACCAGCCAGATGCAGGCCCACAGTTCACACTGATGAACATACATAGGTAAGCTCACTTTTCTGACTTGAATGAGTCATTCTGAGCATAAACAAATATAATCATAATAAAATCTACTGGGATAAAATCCATCTTTACAACCATACTGGTAGTGAAATGTATTGTGCTGTGTAGGTGCTGTATCACTTAGTTCAGTTTCTCAACCTGCTTCCTTTGTGGTTTTCACAGGGAAGTTGATGAGAGAGAGCTGCAAACAGCGGTGTCTACAAGCCTACTGGAACCTACAAAAGGATTATAAGGAAGGAACACAAGAACTTTAAGAGACTGCTCATATGTGTCAGAGAGATTCTGCTCTGACAACTGAGCTGAACTTTTATCTGTTAAGATTGTGCATGGCACAACAGAAAGTTAATGTTCCATGGCTTTTTTTTTCTATGAAGAACCCAGAGAGTTATTTAGTTATTATTTATTTCATAAATAGTGTTATTTATTTCCTGTTTTTTCTGTGAAGAACTCAGAGAGGGTTATTTAGTTATTATTTATTTCATTAATAGTGTTATTATTTGTTTCCTGACTTTTTTTCTGTAAAGAACCTGGAAAGGGTTATTTGGTTATGTGTGGCTTTCTGGAAAACAATAAATTTTTTAAGCTCCCCTACGATCGTCACACTTTTTCTGTTACAAACTGACACCGGCCCCCCATCAGAGAAGGGAAAAGTTATGTGGCCCTCACAGGAAAAAGTTTGGGGACCCCTGGTCTAGAATGTCATTGTATGCTGTAGCGTTAAGATTTCCCTTCACTGGAACTAAGGGTCCTAGCCCGAACCATGAAAAACAGCCCCAGAACATTATTCCTCCTCCACCAAACTTTACAGTTGGCACTATGAATTGGGGCAGGTAGCATTCTCCTGGCATTCGCCAAACCCAGATTCGTCTGTTGGACTGCCAGATGGTGAAGCGTGATTCATCACTCCAGAGAACGCGTTTCCACTGCTCCAGAGTCCAATGGCAGCGAGCTTTACACCACTTCAGCCGACACTTGGCATTGCGCATGATGATCTTAGGCTTGTGTGCGGCTGCTCAGCCATGGAAACCCATTTCATGAAGCTCCCGACTAACAGTTATTATGTTGACGTTGCTTCCAGAGGCAGTTTGGAACTCAGTAGTGAGTGTTACAGACGATTTTTACCCACTACTCGCTTCAGCACTCAGCGGTCCCGTTTTGTGAGCTCGGCTGAGCCGTTGTTGCTCCTAGATGTTTCCACTTCACAATAACAGCACTTACATTTGACCGGGGCAGTTTTAGCAGGGCAGAAATTTGAAGAACTGACTTGTTGGAAAGGTGGCATCCTATGACTGTGCCACGTTGAAAGTTACTGAGCTCTTCAGTACGGGCCATTCTATTGCAGATGTTTGTCTATGGAGATTGCATGGCTGTGTGCTCGATTTTATACACCTGTCAGCAACGGTGTGGCTGAAATAGCCAAATCCACTAATTTGAAGTGGTGTCCACATACTTTTTTATATATAGTGTTCGTGCCGCCCGCATTTGCTGACAAACCACTCCCTTCATTTGCTGACAACCCCCCCCCCCCGTGGTTAGGAGAGGACAACTCAACCCAAAGCCAGCCAATCAAGAATAGGGCTTTGTTTGGACTGCTCACACACACTCCTTGATGGATGCACTGTGAACCAAAGTACTTTGTGCTAAAATGTAGACTTTTAATCTTGATTCTATGACGTCTCAGTGTCCAGTAATTTATGTTACATTGAACTACACCACCAGTAGTAGAAAGCCTGTCTAGTCTGCCACAGCTCTTCTCTTCTTCTCTACGTTGGCAGAACTTGATGTTCAAATAGAATGCATTGAAACCCCTTGTATTGTGATCAAGATGTGGTTGTCCCACTGGCTATCCTAAGTTGAATGCACCAATTTGTAAGTCGCTCTGGATAAGAGCGTCTGCTAAATGACTTAAATGTATTGAGATGAAGAAATGCCAACAGAGCCTTTTCGGCACACTAATAAACCTTTATTCTTGCTTCTGAA
Source organism: Coregonus clupeaformis (assembly GCF_020615455.1). Lineage (NCBI taxonomy): Eukaryota > Metazoa > Chordata > Actinopteri > Salmoniformes > Salmonidae > Coregonus > Coregonus clupeaformis. Next base: position 42,711,407 of record NC_059212.1, on the reverse strand, counting down.
CGTAAACCACAGTACAAACGTGTCTGCTGAGAACAGGCATGTGAACAAGTGTCTATGGAAGAAAATGTGTCAGAGTGTAGTTTATTTCTGAACAATAGTACAACAGTGTCTGCTTACTCTGCTATGAACAGACATGTGGATAACAGAAGTGTCTATGGAATAATGTCTGAACACAGAACAAGTTCATTTCACTGTGATTCCATCGAATTCCTCCTGGAGTTTTGGTGAGAGTTCATCCATGAAATCAGCTATAGGTGCCAGGACTCTGTGGAGAGGAGGGGGGACATTAGGAGTATCTGGAGAGCATGGTGAGGAGAGGAGGAGAGGAGGGGGGGCATTAGGAGTATCTGGAGAGCAGTGTGCATGGTGAGGAGAGGAGGGGGGGCATTAGGAGTATCTGGAGAGCAGTGTGCATGGAGAGGAGAGGAGAGGAGAGGAGGGGGGGCATTAGGAGTATCTGGAGAGCAGTGTGCATGGTGAGGAGAGGAGGAGAGGAGGGGGGACATTAGGAGTATCTGGAGAGCAGTGTGCATGGAGAGGAGAGGAGGAGAGGAGGTGGGACATTAGGAGTATCTGGAGAGCAGTGTGCATGGAGAGGAGAGGAGAGGAGAGGAGGGGGGATATTAGGAGTATCTGGAGAGCAGTGTGCATGGAGAGGAGAGAAGGGGGGACATTAGGAGTATCTGGAGAGCAGTGTGCATGGTGAGGAGAGGAGGAGAGGAGGGGGAGCATTAGGAGTATCTGGAGAGCAGTGTGCATGGTGAGGAGAGGAGGGGGGACATTAGGAGTATCTGGAGAGCAGTGTGCATGGTGAGGAGAGGAGGAGAGGAGGGGGGACATTAGGAGTATCTGGAGAGCAGTGTGCATGGTGAGGAGAGGAGGGGGGGCATTAGGATTATCTGGAGAGCAGTGTGCATGGTGAGGAGAGGAGGAGAGGAGGGGGGGCATTAGGAGTATCTGGAGAGCAGTGTGCATGGAGAGGAGAGGAGGAGAGGAGGGGGGACATTAGGAGTATCTGGAGAGCAGTGTGTATGGTGAGGAGAGGAGGAGAGGAGGGGGAGCATTAGGAGTATCTGGAGAGCAGTGTGCATGGTGAGGAGAGGAGGAGAGGAGGAGAGGAGGGGGGACATTAGGAGTATCTGGAGAGCAGTGTGCATGGTGAGGAGAGGAGGAGAGGAGGGGGGACATTAGGAGTAACTGGAGAGCAGTGTGCATGGAGAGGAGAGGAGGAGAGGAGGGGGAGCATTAGGAGTATCTGGAGAGCAGTGTGCATGGTGAGGAGAGAAGGGGGGACATTAGGAGTATCTGGAGAGCAGTGTGTATGGTGAGGAGAGGAGGAGAGGAGGGGGGACATTAGGAGTATCTGGAGAGCAGTGTGCATGGTGAGGAGAGGAGGAGAGGAGGGGGGGCATTAGGAGTATCTGGAGAGCAGTGTGCATGGAGAGGAGAGGAGGAGAGGAGGGGGGACATTAGGAGTATCTGGAGAGCAGTGTGTATGGTGAGGAGAGGAGAGGAGAGGAGGGGGGACATTAGGAGTATCTGGAGAGCAGTGTGCATGGAGAGGAGAGGAGGGGAGGAGGAGAGGAGGGGGGGCATTAGGAGTATCTGGAGAGCAGTGTGCATGGAGAGGAGAGGAGGAGAGGAGGGGGGACATTAGGAGTATCTGGAGAGCAGTGTGCATGGTGAGAGGAGGGGGGACATTAGGAGTATCTGGAGAGCAGTGTGCATGGAGAGGAGAGGAGAGGAGGAGAGGAGGGGGGACATTAGGAGTATCTGGAGAGCAGTGTGCATGGAGAGGAGAGGAGGAGAGGAGGGGGGACATTAGGAGTATCTGGAGAGCAGTGTGCATGGTGAGAGGAGGGGGGACATTAGGAGTATCTGGAGAGCAGTGTGCATGGTGAGACTACAATCGACTATATAATGTTGCATACGTTTGAGCAGAGATGACTGGATTTGCTACTGCAGTCTGCTCGTTTTGACTAGCTGGACCTTGGTACCAAACTTTGACTTTGGTGGGAAGCTTATGATTTTCTTTCTTTTCAAAATTATGTTTGATCAAAAGTTGTAAAGATCTTTAGTTTAGTTGGTTGGCTTGTTTTCCCTGGTTGGTAGCTTGGGGTTGTGAAGAGCAGAGAGCTTGTTTCCCTGGTTGGTAGCTTGGGGTTGTGGAGAGCAGAGAGCTTGTTTCCCTGGTTGGTAGCTTGGGGTTGTGGAGAGCAGAGAGCTTGTTTTCCCTGGTTGGTAGCTTGGGGTTGTGGAGAGCAGAGAGCTTGTTTCCCTGGTTGGTAGCTTGGGGTTGTGGAGAGCAGAGAGCTTGTTTCCCTGGTTGGGTTAGGGTTAGGGCTAGCTTGGGGTTGTGGAGAGCAATATGCTGCTACCGCTAGGCTAGCCACTATGCTAAACAGCTACTGCTAAACTCAGCAACAACAAAAACTATCTTTCCAAGATAATTAGTTACATTCCAAATAACTTCACAGATCTTCATTATAAAGGGTTTAAACACTGTTTCCCATGCTTGTTCAATGAACCATAAACAATTAATGAACATGCACCTGTGGAACGGTCGTTAAGACACTAACAGCTTACAGATGGTAGGCAATTAAGGTCACAGTTATGAAAACTTAGGACACTAAAGAGGCCTTTCTACTGACTCTGAAAAACACCAAAAGAAAGATGCCCAGGGTCCCTGCTCATCTGCGTGAACGTGCCTTAGGCATGCTGCAAGGAGGCATGAGGACTGCAGATGTGGCCAGGACAATACATTGCAATGTCCGTACTGTGAGACGCCTAAGACAGCGCTACAGGGAGACAGGACGGACAGCTGATCGTCCTCGCAGTGGCAGACCACGTGTAACAACACCTGCACAGGATCGGTACATCCGAACATCACACCTGCGGGACAGGTACAGGACGGCAACAACAACTGCCCGAGTTACACCAGGAACGCACAATCCCTCCATCAGTGCTCAGACTGTCCGCAATAGGCTGAGAGAGGCTGGACTAAGGGCTTGTAGGCCTGTTGTAAGGCAGGTCCTCACCAGACATCACCGGCACAAACCCACCGTCGCTGGACCAGACAGGACTGGCAAAAAGTGCTCTTCACTGACGAGTCGCGGTTTTGTCTCACCAGGGGTGATGGTCGGATTCGCGTGTATCTTCGAAGGAATGAGCGTTACACCGAGGCCTGTACTCTGGAGTGGGATCGATTTGGAGGTGGAGGGTCCGACATGGTCTGGGGCGGTGTGTCACAGCATCATCGGACTGAGCTTGTTGTCATTGCAGGCAATCTCAACGCTGTGCGTTACAGGAAAGACATCCTCCTCCCTCATGTGGTACCCTTCCTGCAGGCTCATGCTGACATGACCCTCCAGCATGACAATGCCACCACGCACAGAACGAGCAGTATGGCTGATTCCTGCAAGACAGGAATGTCAGTGTAGTAGTAGTAGTATTTTAATTAACATTGAAATTAGTATTATTTTAATTAAAATTCAAATTAGTAGTATTTTTAAAGGGTAAAATAAAACAAGTAACTGGTGCTTATTAATTTTATAAACATATTGTTCAATTGATCATTATTGTGATAGTCCAGTCAGTTTATTGTGATAGTCCAGTCAGTTTATTGTGATAATTCAGTCAGTTTATTGTGATGATTCAGTCAGTTTATTGTGATAATTCAGTCAGTTTATTGTGATAGTTCAGTCAGTTTATTGTGATAATTCAGTCAGTTTATTGTGATAGTTCAGTCAGTTTATTGTGATAATTCAGTCAGTTTATTGTGATGATTCAGTCAGTTTATTGTGATAATTCAGTCAGTTTATTGTGATAGTCCAGTCAGTTTATTGTGATAATTCAGTCAGTTTATTGTGATAGTTCAGTCAGTTTATTGTGATAATTCAGTCAGTTTATTGTGATAGTCCAGTCAGTTTATTGTGATGATTCAGTCAGTTTATTGTGATAATTCAGTCAGTTTATTGTGATAATTCAGTCAGTTTATTGTGATAGTCCAGTCAGTTTATTGTGATAATTCAGTCAGTTTATTGTGATAATTCAGTCAGTTTATTGTGATGATTCAGTCAGTTTATTGTGATAATTCAGTCAGTTTATTGTGATAGTTCAGTCAGTTTATTGTGATAATTCAGTCAGTTTATTGTGATAATTCAGTCAGTTTATTGTGATCGTCCAGTCAGTTTATTGTGATGATTCAGTCAGTTTATTGTGATAATTCAGTCAGTTTATTGTGATAATTCAGTCAGTTTATTGTGATAATTCAGTCAGTTTATTGTGATAGTCCAGTCAGTTTATTGTGATAATTCAGTCAGTTTATTGTGATAATTCAGTCAGTTTATTGTGATGATTCAGTCAGTTTATTGTGATAGTCCAGTCAGTTTATTGTGATAGTCCAGTCAGTTTATTGTGATAATTCAGTCAGTTTATTGTGATAGTTCAGTCAGTTTATTGTGATAGTTCAGTCAGGTTATTGTGATAATTCAGTCAGTTTATTGTGATAGTTCATTTTTATTTTTTTTATTTTTTTTATTTTTATTTAGCAGACGCTCTTATCCAGAGCGACTTACAGGAGCAATTAGGGTTAAGTGCCTTGCTCAAGGGCACATCGACAGATTTTTCACCTAGTCGGCTCGGGGATTAGAACCAGCGACCTTTCGGTTACTGGCACATCGCTCTTACCCACTAAGCTACCTGCCGCCCTGTTCAGTCAGGTTATTGTGATAATTCAGTCAGGTTATTGTGATAATTCAGTCAGTTTATTGTGATAATTCAGTCAGTTTATTGTGATAGTTCAGTCAGGTTATTGTGATATATCTTTCTGTCCATATCACCCAGCTGTAATAAGAGGATATGGATGCAATACGTACAAGGATCTCAGATATTGGGCAACATTTCAGAGAATCCAACGGAAAGGTATACAATTAAAAGTTTTTCATATATTTTATTTCTCTCCCCTAAGATTCCATAGGATGGGTTTGTCACAGGATGATGTGTGTTAGCGATGTGAAGGGGCAAAAGGAACCCTCCTACATGCACTGGGAAAGCCTGGTTGTGCGCCCCCTATGGGACAAAGCCTTACAGTGCATGGGAGACGGCCTTTGATCCCAGGTACCTAGGTCACCAAGACTGTGTCTGTTGAGTGACAAGTCTGAAATAAGAGGGATTAACCAGACAGGATTAAAAATATTATGTTGAAGTATTGTGTCAGTGTTAAGGCTGGTCCTGAAACATTGGAAAAGCTCTAATGAGCCAGTGTTCACGGAGTGGATGAATATGTTGATCACAACAACATCGTCTGAAATCATGTTAGCGAAGAGGCTGGAGAAAATAATACATACAAGAGATGGGAACAATTCCTGTGTTTCCTTAAGGGCATAACAGAATATCATGGCCATGAAATAGCAGATCATTTATCAGGAAAACATCTCCCTATGGATTTACAGTATGTGTTTTCTCTGGATTGATGTTTTGTATTAGTATTTTTTTGTTTAATTTGTTGGTTTGTGTTAAAGATGAAAAAATGCAATAAATTGTCTATATTAAAAAAACTGTAGATGATATTACATAAATATAAAGTTTAAAATGAATAAAATATCCTACACACAGCACTATGAAATAATGTCCCATTAATGCTGTTCCCCTCCTGTCCTGCAGGTGGCAGTATAGGCCAGGCTATAGACCCTTCAGAATCACTCCAGAAGAACCAGCAGTGTCACACCACTGAAACCAACTACCCTTGCTTAGCCTGTGGGAAGTATTTCTACAACTCATCAACCCTGCGGAGACACATGCGTACTCACACAGGAGAGAGGCCTTACCACTGCTCTGAGTGTGGGCGGAGCTTCAGTCACTCTGGCAACCTGAGGAGTCACCAGGTGATCCACACAGGAGAGAGACCGTACCACTGTCTGGTCTGTGGTAAGAGCTTCAGTCAGCCAGGAGGCCTCGCCAAGCACCAGAGAACACACACAGGAGAGAAGCCATTCCACTGCACTTTCACAGAGTGCGGCAAGAGTTTCTCCAAGCTAGAACACCTACAGACACACCACAGGACGCACACAGGAGAGAAGCCTTACCCCTGCTCTACCCCGGACTGTGGAAGGAAATTCTCCAACTCAGGCCAGCTGATCCAACACATGCGTACTCACACAGGAGAGAGGCCGTACCACTGCTCAGAGTGTCTGAAGACCTTCTCCCACCCAGGAGCTCTGAAAGACCACCAGAGGATTCACTCAGGAGAGAGACCCTACGTCTGCGCTGTCTCGGCCTGCGGTAAGAGGTTTATAAACTCTGGGGCTCTGAGGAAGCACAGCCAGACCCATACAGGGGAAAAACCTCACTGCTGCTCTGACTGTGGGAGAGGCTTCTCCCAGCTAGCTCACCTCCAGGCTCATCAGAGGACTCACACAGGGGAAAGACCCTATCATTGTTCCCTCTGTTGGAAGAGCTTCATTCAACAGGGGCATCTGGACAGGCATCGACGCATCCACCTAGCAGCGGACACACCTGAAGATCAGTTATCCCCTAGAATCAGTTCAGATCAGTACATTAGACCGATAGATGATTCACCTGACGTCTTTGATGAAGACACTGTGCCAGAACAACCTGTAGATGGTGAATTAATGAGTGAACTCGAATAATAATAATAATAATATGCCATTTAGCAGACGCTTTTATCCAAAGCGACTTACAGTCATGCATGCATAATTTTTTTTGTGTATGGGTGGTCCCGGGGATCGAACCCACTACCTTGGCGTTACAAGCGCCGTGCTCTACCAGCTGAGCTACAGAGGAATGATTGTATGATTGCATAATTCCAAATGTTGTGTAAATTTTTACACTTGTTTTTACTTGTATTTCACTGCTGCGTAAAACCATCGGTGTTGTTATTCTGTCAAATATTCTGCAATACATCATATGGATGGATGGATGGATGGATGGATGGATGGATGGATGGATGGATGGATGGATGAATGCTACAGCTAAACACAACATTTACACACTTTTCTTTAGTGTTTGTTTTCCCCCTCAGTGAATGTTGAACTTTTCATCCCAGTCTAGTTGATAACGGCACTACTGAATGTGTTGAACGTGTAAATGCTTTCATAAAACATTACAGTCAAATCACAGTTGTTCTACACTCAACCTTTGTTTAAAACATGGATTTAAAATGAGATAATATAATACATTGAGTTTGTAATAATATTTCAAGTACTATTATGAGTGAACTGCAAAACAAACTGCCTCAGCTGATCAGAGGAGGGAATGATGTGATGCAGGAGGCTTCTAATAATGATGTGATGCAGGAGGCTTCTAATAATGATGTGATGCAGGAGGCTTCTAATAATGATGTGATGCAGGAGGCTTCTAATAATGATGTGATCCAAGAGGCTTCTAATAATGATGTGATGCAGGAGGCTTCTAATAATGATGTGATCCAAGAGGCTTCTAATAATGATGTGATGCAGGAGGCTTCTAATAATGATGTGATGCAAGAGGCTTCTAATAATGATGTGATGCAAGAGGCTTCTAATAATGATGTGATGCAAGAGGCTTCTTATAATGATGTGATCCAAGAGGCTTCTAATAATGATGTGATGCAAGAGGCTTCTAATAATGATGTGATGCAAGAGGCTTCTAATAATGATGTGATGCAAGAGGCTTCTAATAATGATGTGATGCAAGAGGCTTCTAATAATGATGTGATGCAGGAGGCTTCTAATAATGATATGATGCAAGAGGCTTCTAATAATGATGTGATGCAAGAGGCTTCTAATAATGATGTGATCCAAGAGGCTTCTAATAATGATGTGATCCAAGAGGCTTCTAATAATGATGTGATGCAAGAGGCTTCTAATAATGATGTGATCCAAGAGGCTTCTAATAATGATGTGATGCAAGAGGCTTCTAATAATGATGTGATGCAAGAGGCTTCTAATAATGATGTGATGCAGGAGGCTTCTAATAATGATATGATGCAAGAGGCTTCTAATAATGATGTGATGCAAGAGGCTTCTAATAATGATGTGATGCAAGAGGCTTCTAATAATGATGTGATGCAAGAGGCTTCTAATAATGATGTGATGCAAGAGGCTTCTAATAATGATGTGATGCAGGAGGCTTCTAATAATGATATGATGCAAGAGGCTTCTAATAATGATGTGATGCAAGAGGCTTCTAATAATGATGTGATCCAAGAGGCTTCTAATAATGATGTGATCCAAGAGGCTTCTAATAATGATGTGATGCAAGAGGCTTCTAATAATGATGTGATCCAAGAGGCTTCTAATAATGATGTGATGCAAGAGGCTTCTAATAATGATGTGATGCAAGAGGCTTCTAATAATGATGTGATGCAAGAGGCTTCTAATAATGATGTGATCCAAGAGGCTTCTAATAATGATGTGATCCAAGAGGCTTCTAATAATGATGTGATCCAAGAGGCTTCTAATAATGATGTGATGCAAGAGGCTTCTAATAAAGATGTTATGTACAGTGAATGCGGAAAATATTCAGACCCCTTGACCCTTTCCACATTTTGTTATATACCCCATAATGACAAAGCAAAAAGTTTTTTTGAATTTTTTACAAATGTATTAAAAATAAAAAAATGAAATATCACATTTACATACAGTACCAGTCAAAAGTTTGGACACACCTACTCATTCCAGGGTTTTTCTTTATTTTTACTATTTTCTACATTGTAGAATAATAGTGAAGACATCAAAACTATGAAATAACACATATGGAATCATGTAGTAACCAAAAAAGTGTTAAACAAATCAAAATATATGCCGACCGCGAGCAGAACCTCCTCCATCTTAATTCCATTCTTGGGAACACACCTGAATCCATGGTAACGACAGCGTCTCCTCCGCGCTAGGCTGCGAAGCGATCGCTCACACCACACCACACCACACCGTTCAAAACCCTGATTCATGCAACTCTTGTATGTTGAGTCAGGGTGTGGAGTTCTATGTTGTATTTTCTATGTTCTCAGTCTAGGTGTTGTAATTCTATGTCTGGCCGGGTGTGATTCCCAATCAGAGGCAGCTGTCGCTCGTTGTCTCTGATTGGGGGTCATACTTAGGCAGCCTGTTGGCATCATTAGTTGTGGGATCTTGTTCTGTGTGTAGGCTTGTTTTGTGTTTAGCCTGAGGACTTCACGTTTCGTTGGTTTGTTGTTTTGTTCGTGTGTTTATAGTTGAAATAAACCATGTATGCATTTCACGCTGCGCCTTGGTCTGACCTGTCCTTAAACGAACGTGACAGGGTACCACTAAAACAAACAGTGCATTAACCCTCCACCATAGAAAAATGTAAAGAAAAGACCAAGGAAAGAATCAAAAAATAAGTTAGGAAAGAGCCCTCCACACCAAACACTGGAACTCCCAGCATGCACTGAGAGAGAGTAGAGAGAATAGGCCATGTACCATCACCATCTCATGTCTCTGAGCCATCATCAGTAGGCCACGTACCATCACCATCTCATGTCTCTGAGCCATCGTCAGTAGGCCAAAGTACCATCACCATCTCATGTCTCTGAGCCATCGTCAGTAGACTCATCTGTGCAGATCAAGATAGCTGATATCGCCACCATTCTCTGTTCCACCCGGCAATTCCTACATAGCTGAATTCTTGCTGATCGTAAAGACAGAAGGTCACATACTGTGGTCGCACCCAAGTGGCTCATTAATCTGTACGCTCAGATTTATGACTAAGTCACACAAGAGAGTTTGTATCAGTAAACAAATACTAGCGTATAACAATGGACAATCTTTAAGTAAAAAACAGCATAGTATGTCTATTTAAACAGTATAGTATGTCTAATTAAACAGTATAGTATGTCTAATTAAACAGTATAGTATGTCTAATTAAACAGCATAGTATGTCTAATTAAACAGCATAGTATGTCTAATTAAACAGCATAGTATGTCTAATTAAACAGCATAGTATGTCTAATTAAACAGTATAGTATGTCTAATTAAACAGTATAGTATGTCTAATTAAACAGCATAGTATGTCTAATTAAACAGTATAGTATGTCTAATTAAACAGTATAGTATGTCTAATTAAACAGCATAGTATGTCTAATTAAACAGTATAGTATGTCTAATTAAACAGTATAGTATGTCTAATTAAACAGCATAGTATGTCTAATTAAACAGTATAGTATGTCTAATTAAACAGTATAGTATGTCTAATTAAACAGTATAGTATGTCTAATTAAACAGTATAGTATGTCTAATTAAACAGCATAGTATGTCTAATTAAACAGCATAGTATGTCTAATTAAACAGTATAGTATGTCTAATTAAACAGCATAGTATGTCTAATTAAACAGCATAGTATGTCTAATTAAACAGTATAGTATGTCTAATTAAACAGTATAGTATGTCTAATTAAACAGTATAGTATGTCTAATTAAACAGTATAGTATGTCTAATTAAACAGTATAGTATGTCTAATTAAACAGCATAGTATGTCTAATTAAACAGTATAGTATGTCTAATTAAACAGTATAGTATGTCTAATTAAACAGCATAGTATGTCTAATTAAACAGTATAGTATGTCTAATTAAACAGTATAGTATGTCTAATTAAACAGCATAGTATGTCTAATTAAACAGCATAGTATGTCTAATTAAACAGCATAGTATGTCTAATTAAACAGTATAGTATGTAGTATGTAATTAATATTAATTTCCTCCATATATCCCCCCATTTGAGACCAAGTCTCAACCTCATAGGAAATTACTTACAAGCATTTTCATCAAACAAGCATTAACGTGAGGGGAAAGGACATATGAATTAAACATCAGTACATAGAAAGCAATCGCTTCGTTGACACTGTCCATAACTCTACCATGGGAGCATCATTTACAGAACCACCGCTTAGGGCCTATGGACATGCTGCACCATTAACTCAATGTTTACACCTTGGTGTTCTGGACACGCTGCACCATTAACTCAATGTTTACACCTTGGTGTTATGGACACGCTGCACCATTAACTCAATGTTTACACCTTGGTGTTCTGGACACGCTGCACCATTAACTCAATGTTTATACCTTGGTGTTATGGACACGCTGCACCATTAACTCAATGTCTATACCTTGGTGTTATGGACATACTGCACCATTAACTCAATGTTTACACCTTGGTGTTATGGACACGCTGCACCATTAACTCAATGTTTACACCTTGGTGTTATGGACACGCTGCACCATTAACTCAATGTTTATACCTTGGTGTTATGGACACGCTGCACCATTAACTCAATGTTTATACCTTGGTGTTATGGACACGCTGCACCATTAACTCAATGTTTACACCTTGGTGTTATGGACACGCTGCCCCATTAACTCAATGTTTATACCTTGGTGTTCTGGACACGCTGCACCATTAACTCAATGTTTACACCTTGGTGTTATGGACACGCTGCACCATTAACTCAATGTTTACACCTTGGTGTTATGGACACGCTGCACCATTAACTCAATGTTTATACCTTGGTGTTATGGACACGCTGCACCATTAACTCAATGTTTACACCTTGGTGTTATGGACACGCTGCACCATTAACTCAATGTTTATACCTTGGTGTTATGGACACACTGCACCATTAACTCAATGTTTATACCTTGGTGTTATGGACATGCTGCACCATTAACTCAATGTCTATACCTTGGTGTTATGGACATACTGCACCATTAACTCAATGTTTACACCTTGGTGTTATGGACACGCTGCACCATTAACTCAATGTTTACACCTTGGTGTTATGGACACGCTGCACCATTAACTCAATGTTTATACCTTGGTGTTATGGACACGCTGCACCATTAACTCAATGTTTACACCTTGGTGTTCTGGACACGCTGCACCATTAACTCAATGTTTATACCTTGGTGTTATGGACACGCTGCACCATTAACTCAATGTTTATACCTTGGTGTTCTGGACACGCTGCACCATTAACTCAATGTTTATACCTTGGTGTTATGGACACGCTGCACCATTAACTCAATGTTTACACCTTGGTGTTCTGGACATACTGCACCATTAACTCAATGTTTATACCTTGGTGTTATGGACACGCTGCACCATTAACTCAATGTTTACACCTTGGTGTTCTGGACACGCTAAACCATTAACTCAATGTTTATACCTTGGTGTTATGGACACGCTGCACCATTAACTCAATGTTTATACCTTGGTGTTATGGACACGCTGCACCATTAACTCAATGTTTATACCTTGGTGTTATGGACACGCTGCCCCATTAACTCAATGTTTTTACCTTGGTGTTATGGACACGCTGCACCATTAACTCAATGTTTATACCTTGGTGTTCTGGACACGCTGCACCATTAACTCAATGTTTATACCTTGGTGTTATGGACACGCTGCACCATTAACTCAATGTTTATACCTTGGTGTTATGGACATACTGCACCATTAACTCAATGTTTATACCTTGGTGTTATGGACACGCTGCACCATTAACTCAATGTTTATACCTTGGTGTTATGGACACGCTGCACCATTAACTCAATGTTTACACCTTGGTGTTCTGGACACGCTGCACCATTAACTCAATGTTTATACCTTGGTGTTCTGGACACGCTGCACCATTAACTCAATGTTTACACCTTGGTGTTCTGGACACGCTGCACCATTAACTCAATGTTTATATGCACGATTAACTCAATGTTTATACTTTGGTGTTATGGACATACTGCACCATTAACTCAATGTTTATACCTTGGTGTTATGGACACGCTGCACCATTAACTCAATGTTTACACCTTGGTGTTATGGACACGCTGCACCATTAACTCAATGTTTATACCTTGGTGTTATGGACACGCTGCACCATTAACTCAATGTTTACACCTTGGTGTTATGGACACGCTGCACCATTAACTCAATGTTTATACCTTGGTGTTATGGACACGCTGCACCATTAACTCAATGTTTATACCTTGGTGTTATGGACACGCTGCACCATTAACTCAATGTTTACACCTTGGTGTTCTGGACACGCTGCACCATTAACTCAATGTTTATACCTTGGTGTTATGGACATACTGCACCATTAACTCAATGTTTATACCTTGGTGTTATGGACACGCTGCACCATTAACTCAATGTTTACACCTTGGTGTTCTGGATACGCTGCACCATTAACTCAATGTCTACACCTTGGTGTTCTGGACACGCTGCACCATTAACTCAATGTCTACTCCTTGGTGTTATGGACACGCTGCACCATTAACTCAATGTTTATACCTTGGTGTTCTGGACACGCTGCACCATTAACTCAATGTTTACACCTTGGTGTTATGGACATACTGCACCATTAACTCAATGTCTATACCTTGGTGTTATGGACACGCTGCACCATTAACTCAATGTTTACACCTTGGTGTTATGGACACGCTGCACCATTAACTCAATGTTTACACCTTGGTGTTATGGACACGCTGCACCATTAACTCAATGTTTATACCTTGGTGTTATGGACATACTGCACCATTAACTCAATGTTTACACCTTGGTGTTCTGGACACGCTGCACCATTAACTCAATGTTTATACCTTGGTGTTATGGACACGCTGCACCATTAACTCAATGTTTATACCTTGGTGTTATGGACATACTGCACCATTAACTCAATGTTTATACCTTGGTGTTATGGACACGCTGCACCATTAACTCAATGTTTATACCTTGGTGTTATGGACACACTGCACCATTAACTCAATGTTTACACCTTGGTGTTCTGGACACGCTGCACCATTAACTCAATGTCTATACCTTGGTGTTATGGACACGCTGCACCATTAACTCAATGTTTACTCCTTGGTGTTATGGACACGCTGCACCATTAACTCAATGTTTACTCCTTGGTGTTCTGGACACGCTGCACCATTAACTCAATGTCTACACCTTGGTGTTATGGACACGCTGCACCATTAACTCAATGTTTACACCTTGGTGTTATGGACACGCTGCACCATTAACTCAATGTTTATACCTTGGTGTTCTGGACACGCTGCACCATTAACTCAATGTTTATACCTTGGTGTTATGGACACGCTGCACCATTAACTCAATGTTTACACCTTGGTGTTCTGGACATACTGCACCATTAACTCAATGTTTATACCTTGGTGTTATGGACACGCTGCACCATTAACTCAATGTTTACACCTTGGTGTTCTGGACACGCTGCACCATTAACTCAATGTTTATACCTTGGTGTTATGGACACGCTGCACCATTAACTCAATGTTTATACCTTGGTGTTATGGACACGCTGCACCATTAACTCAATGTTTATACCTTGGTGTTATGGACACGCTGCCCCATTAACTCAATGTTTTTACCTTGGTGTTATGGACACGCTGCACCATTAACTCAATGTTTATACCTTGGTGTTCTGGACACGCTGCACCATTAACTCAATGTTTATACCTTGGTGTTATGGACACGCTGCACCATTAACTCAATGTTTATACCTTGGTGTTATGGACATACTGCACCATTAACTCAATGTTTATACCTTGGTGTTATGGACACGCTGCACCATTAACTCAATGTTTATACCTTGGTGTTATGGACACGCTGCACCATTAACTCAATGTTTACACCTTGGTGTTCTGGACACGCTGCACCATTAACTCAATGTTTATACCTTGGTGTTCTGGACACGCTGCACCATTAACTCAATGTTTATACCTTGGTGTTATGGACACACTGCACCATTAACTCAATGTTTATACCTTGGTGTTATGGACACGCTGCACCATTAACTCAATGTTTACACCTTGGTGTTCTGGACACGCTGCACCATTAACTCAATGTTTATACCTTGGTGTTATGGACATACTGCACCATTAACTCAATGTTTATACCTTGGTGTTATGGACACGCTGCACCATTAACTCAATGTTTACACCTTGGTGTTCTGGATACGCTGCACCATTAACTCAATGTCTACACCTTGGTGTTCTGGACACGCTGCACCATTAACTCAATGTCTACTCCTTGGTGTTATGGACACGCTGCACCATTAACTCAATGTTTATACCTTGGTGTTCTGGACACGCTGCACCATTAACTCAATGTTTACACCTTGGTGTTATGGACATACTGCACCATTAACTCAATGTCTATACCTTGGTGTTATGGACACGCTGCACCATTAACTCAATGTTTACACCTTGGTGTTATGGACACGCTGCACCATTAACTCAATGTTTACACCTTGGTGTTATGGACACGCTGCACCATTAACTCAATGTTTATACCTTGGTGTTATGGACATACTGCACCATTAACTCAATGTTTACACCTTGGTGTTCTGGACACGCTGCACCATTAACTCAATGTTTATACCTTGGTGTTATGGACACGCTGCACCATTAACTCAATGTTTATACCTTGGTGTTATGGACATACTGCACCATTAACTCAATGTTTATACCTTGGTGTTATGGACACGCTGCACCATTAACTCAATGTTTATACCTTGGTGTTATGGACACACTGCACCATTAACTCAATGTTTACACCTTGGTGTTCTGGACACGCTGCACCATTAACTCAATGTCTATACCTTGGTGTTATGGACACGCTGCACCATTAACTCAATGTTTACTCCTTGGTGTTATGGACACGCTGCACCATTAACTCAATGTTTACTCCTTGGTGTTCTGGACACGCTGCACCATTAACTCAATGTCTACACCTTGGTGTTATGGACACGCTGCACCATTAACTCAATGTTTACACCTTGGTGTTATGGACACGCTGCACCATTAACTCAATGTTTATACCTTGGTGTTCTGGACACGCTGCACCATTAACTCAATGTTTATACCTTGGTGTTATGGACACGCTGCACCATTAACTCAATGTTTACACCTTGGTGTTCTGGACATACTGCACCATTAACTCAATGTTTATACCTTGGTGTTATGGACACGCTGCACCATTAACTCAATGTTTACACCTTGGTGTTCTGGACACGCTGCACCATTAACTCAATGTTTATACCTTGGTGTTATGGACACGCTGCACCATTAACTCAATGTTTATACCTTGGTGTTATGGACACGCTGCACCATTAACTCAATGTTTATACCTTGGTGTTATGGACACGCTGCCCCATTAACTCAATGTTTTTACCTTGGTGTTATGGACACGCTGCACCATTAACTCAATGTTTATACCTTGGTGTTCTGGACACGCTGCACCATTAACTCAATGTTTATACCTTGGTGTTATGGACACGCTGCACCATTAACTCAATGTTTATACCTTGGTGTTATGGACATACTGCACCATTAACTCAATGTTTATACCTTGGTGTTATGGACACGCTGCACCATTAACTCAATGTTTATACCTTGGTGTTATGGACACGCTGCACCATTAACTCAATGTTTACACCTTGGTGTTCTGGACACGCTGCACCATTAACTCAATGTTTATACCTTGGTGTTCTGGACACGCTGCACCATTAACTCAATGTTTATACCTTGGTGTTATGGACACACTGCACCATTAACTCAATGTTTATACCTTGGTGTTATGGACACGCTGCACCATTAACTCAATGTTTACACCTTGGTGTTCTGGACACGCTGCACCATTAACTCAATGTTTATACCTTGGTGTTCTGGACACGCTGCACCATTAACTCAATGTTTATACCTTGGTGTTATGGACACACTGCACCATTAACTCAATGTTTATACCTTGGTGTTATGGACATACTGCACCATTAACTCAATGTTTATACCTTGGTGTTATGGACACGCTGCACCATTAACTCAATGTTTACACCTTGGTGTTATGGACACGCTGCACCATTAACTCAATGTTTATACCTTGGTGTTATGGACACGCTGCACCATTAACTCAATGTTTACACCTTGGTGTTATGGACACGCTGCACCATTAACTCAATGTTTATACCTTGGTGTTATGGACACGCTGCACCATTAACTCAATGTTTATACCTTGGTGTTATGGACACGCTGCACCATTAACTCAATGTTTACACCTTGGTGTTCTGGACACGCTGCACCATTAACTCAATGTTTATACCTTGGTGTTATGGACATACTGCACCATTAACTCAATGTTTATACCTTGGTGTTATGGACACGCTGCACCATTAACTCAATGTTTACACCTTGGTGTTCTGGATACGCTGCACCATTAACTCAATGTCTACACCTTGGTGTTCTGGACACGCTGCACCATTAACTCAATGTCTACTCCTTGGTGTTATGGACACGCTGCACCATTAACTCAATGTTTATACCTTGGTGTTCTGGACACGCTGCACCATTAACTCAATGTTTACACCTTGGTGTTATGGACATACTGCACCATTAACTCAATGTCTATACCTTGGTGTTATGGACACGCTGCACCATTAACTCAATGTTTACACCTTGGTGTTATGGACACGCTGCACCATTAACTCAATGTTTACACCTTGGTGTTATGGACACGCTGCACCATTAACTCAATGTTTATACCTTGGTGTTATGGACATACTGCACCATTAACTCAATGTTTACACCTTGGTGTTCTGGACACGCTGCACCATTAACTCAATGTTTATACCTTGGTGTTATGGACACGCTGCACCATTAACTCAATGTTTATACCTTGGTGTTATGGACACGCTGCACCATTAACTCAATGTTTATACCTTGGTGTTATGGACACGCTGCACCATTAACTCAATGTTTACACCTTGGTGTTATGGACACGCTGCACCATTAACTCAATGTTTATACCTTGGTGTTATGGACACGCTGCACCATTAACTCAATGTCTACTCCTTGGTGTTATGGACACGCTGCACCATTAACTCAATGTTTACACCTTGGTGTTATGGACACGCTGCACCATTAACTCAATGTTTATACCTTGGTGTTCTGGACACGCTGCACCATTAACTCAATGTTTATACCTTGGTGTTATGGACACGCTGCACCATTAACTCAATGTTTACACCTTGGTGTTCTGGACACGCTGCACCATTAACTCAATGTTTATACCTTGGTGTTCTGGACACGCTGCACCATTAACTCAATGTTTATACCTTGGTGTTATGGACATGCTGCACCATTAACTCAATGTTTTTACCTTGGTGTTACGCTGCACCATTAACTCAATGTTTATACCTTGGTGTTCTGGACACGCTGCACCATTAACTCAATGTTTATACCTTGGTGTTATGGACACGCTGCACCATTAACTCAATGTTTATAACTTGGTGTTATGGACATACTGCACCATTAACTCAATGTTTATACCTTGGTGTTATGGACACGCTGCACCATTAACTCAATGTTTATACCTTGGTGTTCTGGACACGCTGCACCATTAACTCAATGTTTACACCTTGGTGTTATGGACACGCTGCACCATTAACTCAATGTTTACACCTTGGTGTTATGGACACGCTGCACCATTAACTCAATGTTTATACCTTGGTGTTATGGACATACTGCACCATTAACTCAATGTTTATACCTTGGTGTTATGGACACGCTGCACCATTAACTCAATGTTTATACCTTGGTGTTATGGACACGCTGCACCATTAACTCAATGTTTATACCTTGGTGTTATGGACACGCTGCACCATTAACTCAATGTTTACACCTTGGTGTTATGGACACGCTGCACCATTAACTCAATGTTTATACCTTGGTGTTATGGACACGCTGCACCATTAACTCAATGTCTACTCCTTGGTGTTATGGACACGCTGCACCATTAACTCAATGTTTACACCTTGGTGTTATGGACACGCTGCACCATTAACTCAATGTTTATACCTTGGTGTTCTGGACACGCTGCACCATTAACTCAATGTTTATACCTTGGTGTTATGGACACGCTGCACCATTAACTCAATGTTTACACCTTGGTGTTCTGGACACGCTGCACCATTAACTCAATGTTTATACCTTGGTGTTCTGGACACGCTGCACCATTAACTCAATGTTTATACCTTGGTGTTATGGACATGCTGCACCATTAACTCAATGTTTTTACCTTGGTGTTACGCTGCACCATTAACTCAATGTTTATACCTTGGTGTTCTGGACACGCTGCACCATTAACTCAATGTTTATACCTTGGTGTTATGGACACGCTGCACCATTAACTCAATGTTTATAACTTGGTGTTATGGACATACTGCACCATTAACTCAATGTTTATACCTTGGTGTTATGGACACGCTGCACCATTAACTCAATGTTTATACCTTGGTGTTCTGGACACGCTGCACCATTAACTCAATGTTTATACCTTGGTGTTATGGACACGCTGCACCATTAACTCAATGTTTACTCCTTGGTGTTATGGACACGCTGCACCATTAACTCAATGTTTACTCCTTGGTGTTCTGGACACGCTGCACCATTAACTCAATGTCTACACCTTGGTGTTATGGACACGCTGCACCATTAACTCAATGTTTACACCTTGGTGTTATGGACACGCTGCACCATTAACTCAATGTTTACACCTTGGTGTCATGGACACGCTGCACCATTAACTCAATGTTTATACCTTGGTGTTATGGACACGCTGCACCATTAACTCAATGTTTACACCTTGGTGTTCTGGACACGCTGCACCATTAACCCAATGTTTATACCTTGGTGTTATGGACATACTGCACCATTAACTCAATGTTTATACCTTGGTGTTATGGACACGCTGCACCATTAACTCAATGTTTACACCTTGGTGTTCTGGACACGCTGCACCATTAACTCAATGTTTATACCTTGGTGTTCTGGACATGCTGAACCATTAACTCAATGTCTACACCTTGGTGTTCTGGACACGCTGCACCATTAACTCAATGTCTACTCCTTGGTGTTATGGACACGCTGCACCATTAACTCAATGTTTACACCTTGGTGTTATGGACACGCTGCACCATTAACTCAATGTTTATACCTTGGTGTTATGGACACGCTGCACCATTAACTCAATGTTTACACCTTGGTGTTATGGACACGCTGCACCATTAACTCAATGTTTACACCTTGGTGTTATGGACATGCTGCACCATTAACTCAATGTTTACACCTTGGTGTTATGGACACGCTGCACCATTAACTCAATGTTTACACCTTGGTGTTATGGACATGCTGCACCATTAACTCAATGTTTACACCTTGGTGTTCTGGACATGCTGAACCATTAACTCAATGTTTACACCTTGGTGTTATGGACACACTGCACCATTAACTCAATGTTTACACCTTGGTGTTCTGGACACACTGCACCATTAACTCAATGTTTATACCTTGGTGTTATGGACACGCTGCGCCATTAACTCAATGTTTACACCTTGGTGTTCTGGACACGCTGCACCATTAACTCAATGTTTACACCTTGGTGTTATGGACACGCTGCACCATTAACTCAATGTTTACACCTTGGTGTTATGGACACGCTGCCCCATTAACTCAATGTTTACACCTTGGTGTTCTGGACACGCTGCACCATTAACTCAATGTTTACACCTTGGTGTTATGGACACGCTGCACCATTAACTCAATGTTTACACCTTGGTGTTCTGGACACGCTGCACCATTAACTCAATGTTTATACCTTGGTGTTAGGGACACGCTGCACCATTAACTCAATGTTTACACCTTGAGGTTCTGTACACGCTGCCCCATTAACTCAATGTTTACACCTTGGTGTTCTGGACACGCTGCCCCATTAACTCAATGTTTACACCTTGGTGTTATGGACACGCTGCACCATTAACTCAATGTTTATACCTTGGTGTTATGGACACGCTGCACCATTAACTCAATGTTTACACCTTGGTGTTCTGGTCACGCTGTACCATTAACTCAATGTTTATACCTTGGTGTTATGGACACACTGCACCATTAACTCAATGTTTACACCTTGGTGTTCTGGACACGCTGCACCATTAACTCAATGTTTACACCTTGGTGTTATGGACATACTGCACCATTAACTCAATGTTTACACCTTGGTGTTATGGACACGCTGCACCATTAACTCAATGTTTATACCTTGGTATTATGGACACGCTGCACCATTAACTCAATGTTTATACCTTGGTGTTCTGGACACGCTGCACCATTAACTCAATGTCTATACCTTGGTGTTATGGACACGCTGCACCATTAACTCAATGTTTACACCTTGGTGTTATGGACACACTGCACCATTAACTCAATGTTTACACCTTGGTGTTCTGGACACGCTGCACCATTAACTCAATGTTTACACCTTGGTGTTCTGGACACGCTGCACCATTAACTCAATGTTTACACCTTGGTGTTATGGACACGCTGCACCATTAACTCAATGTTTACACCTTGGTGTTATGGACACGCTGCACCATTAACTCAATGTTTATACCTTGGTGTTATGGACATACTGCACCATTAACTCAATGTTTACACCTTGGTGTTATGGACACACTGCACCATTAACTCAATGTTTACACCTTGGTGTTCTGGACACGCTGCACCATTAACTCAATGTTTACACCTTGGTGTTCTGGACACGCTGCACCATTAACTCAATGTTTACACCTTGGTGTTATGGACACACTGCACCATTAACTCAATGTTTACACCTTGGTGTTATGGACACGCTGCACCATTAACTCAATGTTTACACCTTGGTGTTCTGGACACGCTGCCCCATTAACTCAATGTTTACACCTTGGTGTTATGGACACGCTGCACCATTAACTCAATGTTTATACCTTGGTGTTATGGACACGCTGCACCATTAACTCAATGTTTACACCTTGGTGTTCTGGACACGCTGCACCATTAACTCAATGTTTATACCTTGGTGTTATGGACACGCTGCACCATTAACTCAATGTTTACACCTTGGTGTTCTGGACACGCTGCACCATTAACTCAATGTTTATACCTTGGTGTTCTGGACATGCTGAACCATTAACTCAATGTCTACACCTTGGTGTTCTGGACACGCTGCACCATTAACTCAATGTCTACTCCTTGGTGTTATGGACACGCTGCACCATTAACTCAATGTTTACACCTTGGTGTTATGGACACGCTGCACCATTAACTCAATGTTTATACCTTGGTGTTATGGACACGCTGCACCATTAACTCAATGTTTACACCTTGGTGTTATGGACACGCTGCACCATTAACTCAATGTTTACACCTTGGTGTTATGGACATGCTGCACCATTAACTCAATGTTTACACCTTGGTGTTATGGACACGCTGCACCATTAACTCAATGTTTACACCTTGGTGTTATGGACATGCTGCACCATTAACTCAATGTTTACACCTTGGTGTTCTGGACATGCTGAACCATTAACTCAATGTTTACACCTTGGTGTTATGGACACACTGCACCATTAACTCAATGTTTACACCTTGGTGTTCTGGACACACTGCACCATTAACTCAATGTTTATACCTTGGTGTTATGGACACGCTGCGCCATTAACTCAATGTTTACACCTTGGTGTTCTGGACACGCTGCACCATTAACTCAATGTTTACACCTTGGTGTTATGGACACGCTGCACCATTAACTCAATGTTTACACCTTGGTGTTATGGACACGCTGCCCCCATTAACTCAATGTTTACACCTTGGTGTTCTGGACACGCTGCACCATTAACTCAATGTTTACACCTTGGTGTTATGGACACGCTGCACCATTAACTCAATGTTTACACCTTGGTGTTCTGGACACGCTGCACCATTAACTCAATGTTTATACCTTGGTGTTAGGGACACGCTGCACCATTAACTCAATGTTTACACCTTGAGGTTCTGTACACGCTGCCCCATTAACTCAATGTTTACACCTTGGTGTTCTGGACACGCTGCCCCATTAACTCAATGTTTACACCTTGGTGTTATGGACACGCTGCACCATTAACTCAATGTTTATACCTTGGTGTTATGGACACGCTGCACCATTAACTCAATGTTTACACCTTGGTGTTCTGGACACGCTGCACCATTAACTCAATGTTTATACCTTGGTGTTATGGACACACTGCACCATTAACTCAATGTTTACACCTTGGTGTTCTGGACACGCTGCACCATTAACTCAATGTTTACACCTTGGTGTTATGGACATACTGCACCATTAACTCAATGTTTACACCTTGGTGTTATGGACACGCTGCACCATTAACTCAATGTTTATACCTTGGTATTATGGACACGCTGCACCATTAACTCAATGTTTATACCTTGGTGTTCTGGACACGCTGCACCATTAACTCAATGTCTATACCTTGGTGTTATGGACACGCTGCACCATTAACTCAATGTTTACACCTTGGTGTTATGGACACACTGCACCATTAACTCAATGTTTACACCTTGGTGTTCTGGACACGCTGCACCATTAACTCAATGTTTACACCTTGGTGTTCTGGACACGCTGCACCATTAACTCAATGTTTACACCTTGGTGTTATGGACACGCTGCACCATTAACTCAATGTTTACACCTTGGTGTTATGGACACGCTGCACCATTAACTCAATGTTTATACCTTGGTGTTATGGACATACTGCACCATTAACTCAATGTTTACACCTTGGTGTTATGGACACACTGCACCATTAACTCAATGTTTACACCTTGGTGTTCTGGACACGCTGCACCATTAACTCAATGTTTACACCTTGGTGTTCTGGACACGCTGCACCATTAACTCAATGTTTACACCTTGGTGTTATGGACACACTGCACCATTAACTCAATGTTTACACCTTGGTGTTATGGACACGCTGCACCATTAACTCAATGTTTACACCTTGGTGTTCTGGACACGCTGCCCCATTAACTCAATGTTTACACCTTGGTGTTATGGACACGCTGCACCATTAACTCAATGTTTATACCTTGGTGTTATGGACACGCTGCACCATTAACTCAATGTTTACACCTTGGTGTTCTGGACACGCTGCACCATTAACTCAATGTTTATACCTTGGTGTTATGGACACGCTGCACCATTAACTCAATGTTTACACCTTGGTGTTCTGGACACGCTGCACCATTAACTCAATGTTTACACCTTGGTGTTATGGACATACTGCACCATTAACTCAATGTTTATACCTTGGTGTTCTGGACACGCTGCACCATTAACTCAATGTCTATACCTTGGTGTTATGGACACGCTGCACCATTAACTCAATGTTTACACCTTGGTGTTATGGACACACTGCACCATTAACTCAATGTTTACACCTTGGTGTTCTGGACACGCTGCACCATTAACTCAATGTTTACACCTTGGTGTTCTGGACACGCTGCACCATTAACTCAATGTTTACACCTTGGTGTTCTGGACACGCTGCACCATTAACTCAATGTTTACACCTTGGTGTTATGGACACGCTGCACCATTAACTCAATGTTTACACCTTGGTGTTATGGACACGCTGCACCATTAACTCAATGTTTACACCTTGGTGTTATGGACACGCTGCACCATTAACTCAATGTTTATACCTTGGTGTTATGGACATACTGCACCATTAACTCAATGTTTACACCTTGGTGTTATGGACACACTGCACCATTAACTCAATGTTTATACCTTGGTGTTATGGACACACTGCACCATTAACTCAATGTTTACACCTTGGTGTTCTGGACACGCTGCACCATTAACTCAATGTTTATACCTTGGTGTTCTGGACACGCTGCACCATTAACTCAATGTCTATACCTTGGTGTTATGGACACGCTGCACCATTAACTCAATGTTTACACCTTGGTGTTATGGACACACTGCACCATTAACTCAATGTTTACACCTTGGTGTTCTGGACACGCTGCACCATTAACTCAATGTTTACACCTTGGTGTTATGGACACACTGCACCATTAACTCAATGTTTACACCTTGGTGTTATGGACACGCTGCACCATTAACTCAATGTTTACACCTTGGTGTTATGGACACACTGCACCATTAACTCAATGTTTACACCTTGGTGTTATGGACACGCTGCACCATTAACTCAATGTTTACACCTTGGTGTTCTGGACACGCTGCACCATTAACTCAATGTTTATATGCACGATTAACTCAATGTTTATACTTTGGTGTTATGGACATGCTGCACCATTAACTCAATGTTTATATGCACCATTAACTCAATGTTTACACCTTGGTGTTATGGACCTGCTGAACCATTAACTCAATGTTTACACCTTGGTGTTATGGACACACTGCACCATTAACTAAATGTTTTTACCTTGGTGTTCTGGATTATCACCGTCTTCATCAGACATGTAATCAGACATAGGAAATAAATCAGGTAAATAGGGCTCTGAGGTATCTCCTTCAGGGGTCAGTAATGGCACGGCAATAGTGTCAACGGCTTTGCTGCACAATTTCTTAACACAAGTTATAATAAACATTATTGTAAAAATTATAACTAATGCATCTAGACACCATCTGTGGTCACCTTCGCCATAACCTTGAGAGAGGACAGACCAAAACAACAGTTTAAGACATTTCTGATTCTGGAAATCCAGACCAACTATTCACCGTATGACAAATGATTACATTCCCAATTTTCTTAATAAAAACATTTCTAAGACAAATGTCAAAAAGAATAACAACACACTTGTTGAAACCATTTTTCTAATTTGCTTATACTCCCTTATCATACTGGCGACCTCACCGCAGAGTTACCAGGTCAGGGAGTTAGAGAGCTAACCCTTAGGGAGACACCCCAACCATACAGCAGACCCAATCTGTTACAGGGTCAGGGAGTTAGAGAGCTAACCATTAGGGAGACATCCCAACCATACAGCAGACCCAATCTGTTACAGGGTCAGGGAGTTAGAGAGCTAACCATTAGGGAGACATCCCAACCATACAGCAGACCCAATCTGTTACAGGGTCAGGGAGTTAGAGAGCTAACCCTTAGGGAGACATCCCAACCATACAGCAGACCCAATCTGTTACAGGGTCAGGGAGTTAGAGAGCTAACCATTAGGGGAGACATCCCAACCATACAGCAGACCCAATCTGTTACAGGGTCAGGGAGTTAGAGAGCTAACCCTTAGGGAGACATCCCAACCATACAGCAGACCCAATCTGTTACAGGGTCAGGGAGTTAGAGAGCTAACCCTTAGGGAGACATCCCAACCATACAGCAGACCCAATCTGTTACAGGGTCAGGGAGTTAGAGAGCTAACCCTTAGGGAGACATCCCAACCATACAGCAGACCCAATCTGTTACAGGGTCAGGGAGTTAGAGAGCTAACCCTTAGGGAGACACCCCAACCATACAGCAGACCCAATCTGTTACAGGGTCAGGGAGTTAGAGAGCTAACCCTTAGGGAGACATCCCAACCATACAGCAGACCCAATCTGTTACAGGGTCAGGGAGTTAGAGAGCTAACCCTTAGGGAGACATCCCAACCATACAGCAGACCCAATCTGTTACAGGGTCAGGGAGTTAGAGAGCTAACCCTTAGGGAGACATCCCAACCATACAGCAGACCCAATCTGTTACAGGGTCAGGGAGTTAGAGAGCTAACCCTTAGGGAGACATCCCAACCATACAGCAGACCCAATCTGTTACAGGGTCAGGGAGTTAGAGAGCTAACCATTAGGGAGACATCCCAACCATACAGCAGACCCAATCTGTTACAGGGTCAGGGAGTTAGAGAGCTAACCCTTAGGGAGACATCCCAACCATACAGCAGACCCAATCTGTTACAGGGTCAGGGAGTTAGAGAGCTAACCCTTAGGGAGACATCCCAACCATACAGCAGACCCAATCTGTTACAGGGTCAGGGAGTTAGAGAGCTAACCCTTAGGGAGACATCCCAACCATACAGCAGACCCAATCTGTTACAGGGTCAGGGAGTTAGAGAGCTAACCCTTAGGGAGACATCCCAACCATACAGCAGACCCAATCTGTTACAGGGTCAGGGAGTTAGAGAGCTAACCCTTAGGGAGACATCCTGACCATACAGCAGACCCAATCTGTTACAGGGTCAGGGAGTTAGAGAGCTAACCCTTAGGGAGACATCCCAACCATACAGCAGACCCAATCTGTTACAGGGTCAGGGAGTTAGAGAGCTAACCCTTAGGGAGACATCCCAACCATACAGCAGACCCAATCTGTTACAGGGTCAGGGAGTTAGAGAGCTAACCATTAGGGAGACATCCCAACCATACAGCAGACCCAATCTGTTACAGGGTCAGGGAGTTAGAGAGCTAACCCTTAGGGAGACATCCCAACCATACAGCAGACCCAATCTGTTACAGGGTCAGGGAGTTAGAGAGCTAACCCTTAGGGGAGACATCCCAACCATACAGCAGACCCAATCTGTTACAGGGTCAGGGAGTTAGAGAGCTAACCCTTAGGGAGTCATCCCAACCATACAGCAGACCCAATCTGTTACAGGGTCAGGGAGTTAGAGAGCTAACCCTTAGGGAGACATCCCAACCATACAGCAGATCCAATCTGTTACAGGGTCAGGGAGTTAGAGAGTTAACCCTTAGGGAGACATCCCAACCATACAGCAGACCCAATCTGTTACAGGGTCAGGGAGTTAGAGAGCTAACCCTTAGGGAGACATCCCAACCATACAGCAGACCCAATCTGTTACAGGGTCAGGGAGTTAGAGAGCTAACCCTTAGGGAGACATCCCAACCATACAGCAGACCCAATCTGTTACAGGGTCAGGGAGTTAGAGAGCTAACCCTTAGGGAGACATCCCAACCATACAGCAGACCCAATCTGTTACAGGGTCAGGGAGTTAGAGAGCTAACCCTTAGGGAGACATCCCAACCATACAGCAGACCCAATCTGTTACAGGGTCAGGGAGTTAGAGAGCTAACCCTTAGGGAGACATCCCAACCATACAGCAGACCCAATCTGTTACAGGGTCAGGGAGTTAGAGAGCTAACCCTTAGGGAGACATCCCAACCATACAGCAGACGCAATCTGTTACAGGGTCAGGGAGTTAGAGAGCTAACCCTTAGGGAGACATCCCAACCATACAGCAGACCCAATCTGTTACAGGGTCAGGGAGTTAGAGAGCTAACCCTTAGGGAGACATCCCGACCATACAGCAGACCCAATCTGTTACAGGGTCAGGGAGTTAGAGAGCTAACCCTTAGGGAGACATCCCGACCATACAGCAGACCCAATCTGTTACAGGGTCAGGGAGTTAGAGAGCTAACCCTTAGGGAGACATCCCAACCATACAGCAGACCCAATCTGTTACAGGGTCAGGGAGTTAGAGAGCTAACCCTTAGGGAGACATCCTGACCATACAGCAGACCCAATCTGTTACAGGGTCAGGGAGTTAGAGAGCTAACCCTTAGGGAGACATCCCGACCATACAGCAGACCCAATCTGTTACAGGGTCAGGGAGTTAGAGAGCTAACCCTTAGGGAGACATCCCAACCATACAGCAGACCCAATCTGTTACAGGGTCAGGGAGTTAGAGAGCTAACCCTTAGGGAGACATCCCAACCATACAGCAGACCCAATCTGTTACAGGGTCAGGGAGTTAGAGAGCTAACCCTTAGGGAGACATCCCAACCATACAGCAGACCCAATCTGTTACAGGGTCAGGGAGTTAGAGAGCTAACCCTTAGGGAGACATCCCAACCATACAGCAGACCCAATCTGTTACAGGGTCAGGGAGTTAGAGAGCTAACCCTTAGGGAGACATCCCCAACCATACAGCAGACCCAATCTGTTACAGGGTCAGGGAGTTAGAGAGCTAACCCTTAGGGAGACATCCCAACCATACAGCAGACCCAATCTGTTACAGGGTCAGGGAGTTAGAGAGCTAACCCTTAGGGAGACATCCCAACCATACAGCAGACCCAATCTGTTACAGGGTCAGGGAGTTAGAGAGCTAACCCTTAGGGAGACATCCCAACCATACAGCAGACCCAATCTGTTACAGGGTCAGGGAGTTAGAGAGCTAACCCTTAGGGAGACATCCCAACCATACAGCAGACCCAATCTGTTACAGGGTCAGGGAGTTAGAGAGCTAACCATTAGGGAGACATCCCAACCATACAGCAGACCCAATCTGTTACAGGGTCAGGGAGTTAGAGAGCTAACCCTTAGGGAGACATCCCAACCATACAGCAGACCCAATCTGTTACAGGGTCAGGGAGTTAGAGAGCTAACCCTTAGGGAGACATCCCAACCATACAGCAGACCCAATCTGTTACAGGGTCAGGGAGTTAGAGAGCTAACCCTTAGGGAGACATCCCAACCATACAGCAGACCCAATCTGTTACAGGGTCAGGGAGTTAGAGAGCTAACCCTTAGGGAGACATCCCAACCATACAGCAGACCCAATCTGTTACAGGGTCAGGGAGTTAGAGAGCTAACCCTTAGGGAGACATCCCAACCATACAGCAGACCCAATCTGTTACAGGGTCAGGGAGTTAGAGAGCTAACCCTTAGGGAGACATCCCAACCATACAGCAGACCCAATCTGTTACAGGGTCAGGGAGTTAGAGAGCTAACCATTAGGGAGACATCCTGACCATACAGCAGACCCAATCTGTTACAGGGTCAGGGAGTTAGAGAGCTAACCCTTAGGGAGACATCCCAACCATACAGCAGACCCAATCTGTTACAGGGTCAGGGGAGTTAGAGAGCTAACCCTTAGGGAGACATCCCAACCATACAGCAGACCCAATCTGTTACAGGGTCAGGGAGTTAGAGAGCTAACCCTTAGGGAGACATCCCAACCATACAGCAGACCCAATCTGTTACAGGGTCAGGGAGTTAGAGAGCTAACCCTTAGGGAGACATCCCAACCATACAGCAGACCCAATCTGTTACAGGGTCAGGGAGTTAGAGAGCTAACCCTTAGGGAGACATCCTGACCATACAGCAGACCCAATCTGTTACAGGGTCAGGGAGTTAGAGAGCTAACCCTTAGGGAGACATCCCAACCATACAGCAGACCCAATCTGTTACAGGGTCAGGGAGTTAGAGTGCTAACCCTTAGGGAGACATCCCAACCATACAGCAGACCCAATCTGTTACAGGGTCAGGGAGTTAGAGAGCTAACCATTAGGGAGATATCCCAACCATACAGCAGACCCAATCTGTTACAGGGTCAGGGAGTTAGAGAGCTAACCCTTAGGGAGACATCCCAACCATACAGCAGACCCAATCTGTTACAGGGTCAGGGAGTTAGAGAGCTAACCATTAGGGAGACATCCCAACCATACAGCAGACCCAATCTGTTACAGGGTCAGGGAGTTAGAGAGCTAACCCTTAGGGAGACATCCCAACCATACAGCAGACCCAATCTGTTACAGGGTCAGGGAGTTAGAGAGCTAACCCTTAGGGAGACATCCCAACCATACAGCAGACCCAATCTGTTACAGGGTCAGGGAGTTAGAGAGCTAACCCTTAGGGAGACATCCCAACCATACAGCAGACCCAATCTGTTACAGGGTCAGGGAGTTAGAGAGCTAACCCTTAGGGAGACATCCCAACCATACAGCAGACCCAATCTGTTACAGGGTCAGGGAGTTAGAGAGCTAACCATTAGGGAGACATCCCAACCATACAGCAGACCCAATCTGTTACAGGGTCAGGGAGTTAGAGAGCTAACCCTTAGGGAGACATCCCAACCATACAGCAGACCCAATCTGTTACAGGGTCAGGGAGTTAGAGAGCTAACCCTTAGGGAGACATCCCAACCATACAGCAGACCCAATCTGTTACAGGGTCAGGGAGTTAGAGAGCTAACCCTTAGGGAGACATCCCAACCATACAGCAGACCCAATCTGTTACAGGGTCAGGGAGTTAGAGAGCTAACCCTTAGGGAGAAATCCCAACCATACAGCAGACCCAATCTGTTACAGGGTCAGGGAGTTAGAGAGCTAACCCTTAGGGAGACATCCCAACCATACAGCAGACCCAATCTGTTACAGGGTCAGGGAGTTAGAGAGCTAACCCTTAGGGAGACATCCCAACCATACAGCAGACCCAATCTGTTACAGGGTCAGGGAGTTAGAGAGCTAACCCTTAGGGAGACATCCCAACCATACAGCAGACCCAATCTGTTACAGGGTCAGGGAGTTAGAGAGCTAACCCTTAGGGAGACATCCCAACCATACAGCAGACCCAATCTGTTACAGGGTCAGGGAGTTAGAGAGCTAACCCTTAGGGAGACATCCCAACCATACAGCAGACCCAATCTGTTACAGGGTCAGGGAGTTAGAGAGCTAACCCTTAGGGAGACATCCCAACCATACAGCAGACCCAATCTGGTGAGAATTGTATCGAAACAAAGACAAAAACAAGTACAACCAAAACAAGAACAGCAATACACATATCACTCGAGGTGGGGAAAACTTCAATCCATTTGGAGTAACTGTCAAACATTACTAGCATATATTTTTTCCTTTTACAGGCAGGCATGTGAAGAAAACAATTTGCATATTTACCAAAAGGCCCCAGGGGACCGGTAATAAAAAATACAAAAACAATTAAATATAAATGAATTAGAATAACAAATCAAATTAGAATTTCTGAACTCCATAAGGAAATAATTGTATCCCATAAGGTAATGGTAAAATAGACTAGAGACAGGTGTCCCTCATTCAGGGGCAGCGCTCTCTCTCGCTCCTTCTCGTGTTCCGAATCACACATGGGACTATTGCTAAATTATAAACCTCTTCCTAATTATTAGTGTTTACATAGCCCATTTAAATCTCACCCAATGTCTCCAGTATTTCTAGTGAGAGTGATCAGGCCTCACCAGGAAGTCAGAACAGAGGTCAGAGGCCAGTCAGCACTACTAAGTATTTTGTTTCCCTTTTCTTTCCCTGTACTTCCCAAACCATTTAAAACCATTTCAAACATTTCCATCATTTTGCTTACCCGTTTACAACCACACAATAAATCACACACGGTATTACCACTAACAAATATTCATAACCGGTGGGTTGTGTGTGCATGTTTTATTTATTTATTTTATTTTATTTAACCTTTATTTAACCAGGTAAGCCAGTTGAGAACAAGTTCTCATTTACAACTGCGACCTGGCCAAGATAAAGCAAAGCAGTGCGATAAAAATAACACAGAGTTACATATGGGGTAAAAAAACATAAAGTCAAAAAAATAAATACAACAGAAAATATATATACAGTGTATGCACATGTAGTAAGTTATGGAGGTAAGGCAATAAATAGGCTATAGTGCAGAATAATTACAATTAGTATTAACACTGGAATGCTAGATGTGCAAGAGATTATGTGCAAATAGAGATACTGGGGCGCAAAAGAGCAAAATAAATAACAATATAGGGATGAGGTAGTTGGGTGGGCTAATTTCAGATGGGCTGTGTACAGGTGCAGTGATCGGTAAGGTGCTCTGACAACTGATGCTTAAAGTTAGTGAGGGAGATAAGTGTCTCCAGCTTCAGAGATTTTTGCAGTTCGTTTCAGTCATTGGCAGCAGAGAACTGGAAGGAATGGCGGCCAAAGGAGGTGTTGGCTTTGGGGATGACCAGTGAGATATACCTGCTGGAGCGCAGACTACGGGTGGGTGTTGCTATGGTGACCAATGAGCTAAGATAAGGCGGGGATTTGGCCAGACCTTATTTGGGAGCTCCCTTCACGGCCGGATCGGGTACCTTTTATACTTTATAAAACTGCAGGATTTCACTAACAGTTCTCCCAATCGGGAAACATTTTAAAGAGAGAGATAGGGACATCCTCTCCTAAAAGAGAAAACAAACATTTCGTTAGCTTTCACTTTGCTAAATATTAAACCATTTTACTTTCCAATTAATCTACATCTGTTTCCTTTAACTCACAAGCCCAATCACCATCACCCAGTACTTTTCTATTCCCTTCTTGTTTTCCTCTACTATCTCTGCTGTACTCTACCTCTCTCTTTCCATCTAACCGTACTTTACCAGGTGAACAAAAGGTTTCAATTTATAGACAAAATTGATAACTTCTGTTCACAGGGAGGCCACTGTCCTCCCTCCACTTATTAATTGTTTTTGCCTAAAATGTACAAGGTAATTTTAGGTTTGGCAACCCCAATGCTGGCGCCTGACACAATTGCTTCTTTAACTCGAAAAACACTCCACTGTAATTTCTCGTGACCCCTCCTCCCTTTCGTCAATTCTATAAATCTATTTGAGAATAAGCTACCCGAGCCACTGCCTGTTCACCCCACTATCATCCAGAAGGAGAGGTCAGTACAGGTGCATCAAAGCTGGGACCGAGAGAATGAAAAATAGCTTCTATCTCAAGGCCATCAGACTGTTAAATAGCCATCGCTTGGTGGCTTCCACCCGGTTACGTAACCCTGCAGCTTAGAGGCTGCTGCCCTATAGATAGACTTATTTTCCACCATAATTTGCAAATAAATTCATTAAAAATCCTACAATGTGATTTTCTGGATTTTTTTTCTCATTTTGTCTGTCATAGTTGACGTGTACCTATGATGAAAATTACAGGCCTCTCTCATCTTTTTAAGTGGGAGAACTTGCACAATTGGTGGCTGACTAAATACTTTTTTCCCCACTGTACTTGCCAGTCTTTTCAAAGCAAGGATGTAGTCAGCCACGGTTTTCCCTGGACTCTGGTGACGTTGGTAGAATCTGAAGCGTTCATCAATGAGAATTGGCTTAGACTTGAAATCCCTTGAGAGAGTTTCAGTCAGTTCTGCATAGGTCAACTCCAATGAGACCTTTCAGCAATCCATACTCAGTTGGACGCAAAACACTGAGACCAAAACACTGAGACCAAAACACACTGAGACCAAAACACACTGAGACCAAAACACTGAGACCAAAACACTGAGACCAAAACACTGAGACCAAAACACTGAGACCAAAACACTGAGACCAAAACACTGAGACCAAAACACTGAGACCAAAACACTGAGACCAAAACACTGAGACCAAAACACTGAGACCAAAACACTGAGACCAAAACACTGAGACCAAAACACTGAGATCAAAACACTGAGACCAAAACACTGAGACCAAAACACTGAAAAATACTTCTGCTTTCTTCTCATCTTTGATTTCCTTTGCAGCCAGCCAACCTCAAAACGCTCTAAATAGGAATCAAATTCCTATTTTCGTAGCCTCAAACTCTGGTACTCAACCAATCGTTGCCATTTTCACAGTTATTTGTGCAGTTTCCACATTCCTTGTATTCCGTAATTTTATGAAATTGCATCTAATGCCCTTATTTTTCTACAATATTTCTCCACTGAGATCGCCTATTTTTAATAGGTTCAATGACAGTTATTACTTTAACCACCAGAGGGCAGTGTCGCTATTGTGGACTCCAATTGGCTTGCGACTTGGCAGCTCCTGAACACTGTGCCTGTTAGCAGTGCTTCTACTGGCGTGAAGAAAACGGAAGATTTACATCATTATATTGAGTTTCATTCTTCCCTTCAAGTAATGTCCGTTTAAGAAGCTTGGTCGCCACTGTAATATTTGTGTTGTGGAGAATATCATCAGGCAGGAGACGGGAGTACAGTTTAGTGTTGTTTAGTAAAAACATCCTGTGCCCCCCGGCCCCCCCGGCCCCCCCGGCCCACCCGGCCCCCGGCCCCCCTGGCCCCCCGGCCCCCACGGCCCCCCGGCCCCCAGGCCCCTGGGGGCCCCCACGCCCCCGGCCCCCACGGCCCCCGGCCCCCACGGCCCCCGGCCCCTGGCCCCCACGGCCCCCACGGCCCCCACGGCCCCCGGCCCCCGGCCCCCACGGCCCCCGGCCCCCCGGCCCCCTGGCCCCCACGGCCCCCGGCCCCCCTGGCCCCCCACGGCCCCCGGCCCCCGCCCCCACGGCCCCCCGGCCCCCCGGCCCCTGGCCCCCACGGCCCCCACGGCCCCCACGGCCCCCGGCCCCCGGCCCCCACGGCCCCCCGGCCCCCCGGCCCCCCCACGGCCCCCGGCACCTGGCCCCCCACGGCCCCCCGCCCCACGGCCCCCGGCCCCCATGGCCCCCGGCCCCTGGCCCCCACGGCCCCCACGGCCCCCACGGCCCCCACGGCCCCCACGGCCCCCCGGACCCCCCGGCCCCCCGGCCCCCCCGGCCCACCCGGCCCCCCGGCCCCCACGGCCCCCCGGCCCCCCGGCCCCCCGGCCCCCCCGGCCCCGGCAGGCCTCTGGTCTCCCTCAGTCTCCCTCGGACGGCGGGCAGGCCTCTGCACTCTAGCTATGAATACGTCTCCCTCGGACGGCGGGCAGGTCTCTCGACTCTAGCTATGAATACGTCTCCCTCGGACGGCGGGCAGGCCTCTGCACTCTAGCTATGAATACGTCTCCCTCGGACGGCGGGCAGGCCTCTGGACTCTAGCTATGAATACGTCTCCCTCGGACGGCGGGCAGGCCTCTGCACTCTAGCTATGAATACGTCTCCCTCGGACGGCGGGCAGGCCTCTGCACTCTAGTTATGAATGTGTCTCCCTCGGACGGCGGGCAGGCCTCTGGACTCTAGCTATGAATACGTCTCCCTCGGACGGCGGGCAGGCCTCTGCACTCTAGTTATGAATGTGTCTCCCTCGGACGGCGGGCAGGCCTCTGGACTCTAGCTATGAATACGTCTCCCTCGGACGGCGGGCAGGCCTCTGGACTCTAGCTATGAATACGTCTCCCTCGGACGGCGGGCAGGCCTCTGCACTCTAGCTATGAATACGTCTCCCTCGGACGGCGGGCAGGCCTCTGCACTCTAGCTATGAATACGTCTCCCTCGGACGGCGGGCAGGCCTCTGCACTCTAGTTATGAATACGTCTCCCTCGGACGGCGGGCAGGCCTCTGCACTCTAGCTATGAATACGTCTCCCTCGGACGGCGGGCAGGCCTCTGCACTCTAGTTATGAATGTGTCTCCCTCTTCCACATGGTCACATTGTATGATACACCGTGAGCAACCATTCTCATTAGTGGTGGTGAGATAAGACTAATTATGTCAGACTAATTTGCAATTGACTGTCATAGCCCCACATTCTCGTCGTAGTTGTTGTTGATCTTAATGTTTATGTTAATGTTTTTACTTGTAATACTTGTAACACGATGACGTGTAAACGTACGAAAGTGTCATTTCAAAAACGGGATGACAGCTCTTCCAGCCATCACTGCTGTCTGCCGGATGCAATTCTTCTGTTAGTTTTTTTTACTTTTCCCAAAGACAGTGAATTACATAAACGGTGGGTGATTAACATTCGACGAGTCAACTTTCTTACAACAAACACACGAGTCTGCAGCCGACACTTTCTAAGTGAAGATGTGATAGAGCCTCCGACTCCAGCTGGGCGCAGACGTCTGAAGAAGGGAGCTGTTCCAG
Organism: Coregonus clupeaformis; assembly: GCF_020615455.1. Classification (NCBI taxonomy): domain Eukaryota; kingdom Metazoa; phylum Chordata; class Actinopteri; order Salmoniformes; family Salmonidae; genus Coregonus; species Coregonus clupeaformis. The sequence continues at coordinate 42,674,973 of NC_059212.1, read as the reverse complement.
TGCTGTTTCAATGGAACAATTTCAGTCTTCCAGCCCCACGGGCCGGAGTTTGGGAAAGGACCGAGCGTCCCAACACAGAAACCATGAATGATCCATCTGTGGAATTGGACTGTCCTCCTGACCATGACTACTGCAACAGTACTGAACCTGCTGCGCTGGATATGTACCTTGACCACAATGAAGAACTTAGTGTAGAGATAGCAAGGCTCCGAAATCAAATTGAGGAGAGAACTATCAGCAGCAGGTTCTGCTTGGAGCGGTTTGCTGGATCTGATGATGACATAAGGTTTTCACAAGGTAAATTAAAATGTTCAATGTGTTTAATATATAGGCCTCTGTATTTGAGCTGTCAACAATGACTAGTATTATTATCTGTTTAAATGTTGCATGTGTGATGTGTGTTGTTGTAAGCTACTGGAAACCTTGAATTTCCCTCGGGATGAGTAAAGTATCTATCTAGATCTAGGCTGTCTACTAGCTCATTCATTGTATTTTAAAATACTGAGAAGAGCAGTAAGCAAAAGGACTGACGTGTGCGTGGTCCAGTTTCTGACCTTAGTGCCAAATGTTCTAAGATGTTGTGCAACTGTCAATAAGGATGCTAACATGCTTGCAATTTAATGTTGTGTTTGGACACTTAACATATAGAAATGTGAAGAAATGACCAGAACTGCATAGCGCCCCTTTAATATTACAATGTTGTAAATAAGACAGTTGACAAAATACAATACAATACAATAATTCATGTGTCTGTTCAGTTACTTTTCATAGAGAGGTATTTTGACATGTATGTGTTAAAGAAAAACAAATCACATCTCTCTTTCAGGGAGCTTAATACAGTGCTGCCTCAGCAAATGCGGAAATGCACGGAAATGTCATCGTGGCACAGACAACAAAATCACACCATTCCATGCCTGTGATGAGTAACTGTCCCTGGACTTGCCAATAATAACAATGGCTTTCCTTCAATTTGTGTAGGCCATGGTCAAATCTCAGGAACTTGCAGTCTATGTAGCTGGCTACATTTGGCCATTTCATTTCAACTAGACCAAATGATGGTGGCTCAAGTGGGTCATATACCAGCCCATCAGGCGATGCACCCAGACAAGGTGCGTCCGGATGCACGACTAGCCCACACTTTGTCAGATTAAGATTTCAGTAGAACATCAGCAGTTTGAAGAATAGCGTGGAATATGTTACTGTCATTGCAGTCATCAAGTCAGGAAAAAGTAGTAATCTTATTATTGTTTACATTTCAAACCAAACTCCAATTTGTTTACAACAGACCCAACAACAAAGCATGGCAATTCCCAGTCAGCTACCCTGGTCTGTATTAGGCTACCACTGTTCAGCTATCGTGAAAACCACTAAAGTTCTAAAGTGTTCTCTCAGCAATGGCAATCAAAGCTGTGGTAACATTAAACAAGTAAAACATGTGTTGAACGGAACCTTGAACAAGTTCAACAGAACTTTGAACGTGTCACTTAATCGAGTCCTACTCTCAGCTGGTGTGGTGGCTTTGGTTGCTTCATTGAGCGGTAGCAGTGGGCTCTCACAGAGATCTCATTTGGAGCCCTGTTTTTACCTGATACTTCCATAAAAGTACAAACACATGAAGTGAGAGGTATATACACATGATTAAACTTTATTTAAAGCATGATTAACCTGAAGCAGGACGGAGTCATGACTTAAAACACCAAAGCAAGGCTTCTAGCTCAGGCTAGCTAGCGTTAGCATATTACCTTCAAAGTTGCAAAGAAAATAAGAAACTTAAAATTTGAAGCCTTTATCCAGTTTGCTACGTGGTGTCGTACTGGATGTCCGGACGACCCTCCGTATATCATTAGCAGATACTTTAGGCAACTCCAGCAAACACCTTGTAAACTTCATCTCTGCCATCATAACGGTCTACTGTCGCTGTCTAATGTTTTTTTCCGGTAACCGGAAAAGCCCAAGCATCCTTACGCCAATGCGGAAGTGATGCGTGCATAGAGCCTATTGTAAGACTAATTTACTAGCTAGCTAGCTAACTAGCTAGTGTCTTAACAAAAATTGTGATAACTAGCTAACCCATTTAATCCGTGGTAGCTAGCTATTAGCGTTAGCACGTAATGTTAAACACTAGCTAGCTAGTATTATTAGCTAGCAGTGGATAACATAACTAGCTAAGCCTAAATGGCATAAATCATGATGATGATGATAGTAGCTAGTGTCTAATGATGATAGTAGCTAGTGTCTAATGATGATAGTAGCCAGTGTCTATGCTAAATTGTCATAAATTCCTCTTCTTTCCCACACATTCCCATAAAGTCTCAGACTGCAGAATGGGATGTTTGAGGAGATTATATGCTGTTATAAATGTTTATGTTTGAGGAGATTATATGCTGTTATAAATGTTTATGTTTGAGGAGATTATATGCTGTTATAAATGTTTATGTTTGAGGAGATTATATGCTGTTATAAATGCTTATGTTTGAGGAGATTATATGCTGTTATAAATGTTTATGTTTGAGGAGATTATATGCTGTTATAAATGTTTATGTTTGAGGAGATTATATGCTGTTATAAATGCTTATGTTTGAGGAGATTATATGCTGTTATAAATGTTTATGTTTGAGGAGATTATATGCTGTTATAAATGTTTATGTTTGAGGAGATTATATGCTGTTATAAATGTTTATGTTTGAGGAGATTATATGCTGTTATAAATGTTTATGTTTGAGGAGATTATATGCTGTTATAAATGTTTATGTTTGAGGAGATTATATGCTGTTATAAATGTTTATGTTTGAGGAGATTATATGCTGTTATAAATGTTTATGTTTGAGGAGATTATATGCTGTTATAAATGTTTATGTTTGAGGAGATTATATGCTGTTATAAATGTTTGCAACTCATTAATTGTCACGAGAATTATTTTCTCTAATTAATCAAACTTAATGCTCTGAATAATTCCCAGAGGGTGTAAGGCTCTGGTTTAATCATGAATTAAACAAAGGTCCGCAACCAACAAGAATGATCTGTATGTTTAATCATGGAGAGCTCTGCCGCCAAAAAACACATATACAGCTTTTATACCCCTTCACACAAAGGCACTTTGCTCCACCCACCTTTAGAAGGCCTTTAACCAGTTTCTCTGTCCCCTTTATCCTGGAATGTTTTGTCAGCAGTTTCTAACTCCCCCCCCTCTGTTAGTGGGTTCATAATGATAACCCTAACACAGTTCACACAGTCATCATCAGTATTGGGGTTAACAATTTTAGTCATAATCATAATTCCTCTATCATTAATAAATGGCCAGAAGGTTTCCACTTTCTTTTATGGTATTTTTTCAACAGATAAATGTTAGTAACTCATTTGTTAATGGTCAGTGGATTGTCACTTAAAAATAAGGTATAATTTTAGCAGTTATAAATGTTGATAACTCAGTTATAAATGTTCATAGGTCTGTCACTTTAAAGTAAGGTATACATCGCAGTTATACATGTGGGTAAATCATTTATAGATGATTTGAAAGTTCACTTAAAACTTAGACATACTTCTAGCAGATGCTAAGCTACAGGACTGTTTTGCTAGCACAGACTGGAACATGTTCCGGGATTCTTCAGACAGCATTGAGGAGTACACCACACTGGCTTCATCAATAAGTGCATCGATGATGTCGTCCCCACAGTGACCGTACGTACATACCCCAACCAGAAGCCATGGATTACAGGAAACATCCGCACTGAGCTAAAGGGTAGAGCTGCCGCTTTCAAGGAACGGGACTCTAACCCGGACGCTTATAAGAAATCCCGCTATGACCTCCGACGAACCATCAAACAGGCAAAGAGTCAATACAGGTCTAAGATTGAATCATACTACACTGGCTCTGACGCTCGTCGGATGTGGCAGGGCTTGAAAACTATTACAGACTACAAAGGGAAGCACAGCCGCGAGCTGCCCAGTGACACAAGCCTACCAGACGAGCTAAACCACTTCTATGCTCGCTTCGAGGCAAGCAACACTGAAGCATGCATGAGAGCACCAGCTGTTCCGGACGACTATGTGATCACGCTCTCCGTAGCCGATGTGAGTAAGACTTTTAAGCAGGTCAACATTCACAAGGCCGCAGGGCCAGACGGATTACCAGGACGTGTACTCCGAGCATGTGCTGACCAACTGGCAAGTGTCTTCACTGACATTTTCAACATGTCCCTGACTGAGTCTGTAATACCAACATGTTTCAAGCAGACCACCATAGTCCCCGTGCCCAAGAACTCTAAGATAACCTGCCTAAATGACTACCGACCCGTGGCACTGACGTCTGTAGCCATGAAGTGCTTTGAAAGACTGGTCATGGCTCACATCAACAGCATAATCCCAGAAACCCTAGACCCACTCCAATTTGCATACCGCCCCAACAGATCCACAGATGATGCAATCTCTATCGCACTCCACACTGCCCTTTCCCACCTGGACAAGAGGAACACCTACGTGAGAATGCTATTCATTGACTACAGCTCAGCATTCAACACCATAGTGCCCTCAAAGCTCATCACTAAGCTAAGGATCCTGGGACTAAACACCTCCCTCTGCAACTGGATCCTGGACTTCCTGACGGGCCGCCCCAGGTGGTAAGGGTAGGTAACAACACATCTGCCACACTGATCCTCAACACGGGGGCCCCTCAGGGGTGCGTGCTCAGTCCCCTCCTGTACTCTCTGTTCACCCATGACTGCATGGCCAGGCACGACTCCAACACCATCATTAAGTTTGCCGACGACACAACAGTGGTAGGCCTGATCACCGACAACGATGAGACAGCCTATAGGGAGGAGGTCAGAGATCTGGCCGTGTGGTGCCAGGACAACAACCTCTCCCTCAACGTGACCAAGACAAAGGAGATGATTGTGGACTGCAGGAAAAAAAAGAGGACTGAGCACGCCCCCATTCTCATCGACGGGGCTGTAGTGGAACAGGTTGAGAGCTTCAAGTTCCTTGGTGTCCACATCACCAACGAACTATCATGGTCCAAACACACCAAGACAGTCGTGAAGAGGGCACGACAAAGCCTATTCCCCCTCAGGAGACTAAAAAGATTTGGCATGGGTCCTCAGATCCTCAAAAAAATTCTACAGCTGCACCATCGAGAGCATCCTGACTGGTTGCATCACCGCCTGGTATGGCAACTGCTTGGCCTCTGACCGCAAGGCACTACAGAGGGTAGTGCGTACGGCCCAGTACATCACAGGGGCAAAGCTCCCTGCCATCCAGGACCTCTATACCAGGCGGTGTCAGAGGAAGGCCCTCAAAATTGTCAAAGACTCCAGTCACCCTAGTCATAGACTGTTCTCTCTGCTACCGCACGGCAAGCGGTACCGGAGTGCCAAGTCTAGGTCCAAAAGACTTCTCAACAGCTTCTACCCCCAAGCCATAAGACTCCTGAACAGCTAATCATGGCTACCCGGACTATTTGCACTGCCCCCCACCCCATACTTTTTACGCTGCTGCTACTCTGTTAAGTATTTATGCATAGTCACTTTAACTCTACCCACATGTACATATTACCTCAACTACCTCAACTAGCCGGTGCCCCCGCACATTGACTATGCAACGGTACCCCCCTGTATATATAGCCTCCCTACTGTCACTTTATTCTATTGTATATATAGCCTCCCTACTGTCACTTTATTTTTACTTCTGCTCTTTTTTTCTCAACACTTTTTTGTTGTTGTTTTATTCTTACTTTTTTGTTTAAAATAAATGCACTGTTGGTTAAGGGCTGTAAGTAAGCATTTCACTGTAATGTCTGCACCTGTTGTATTCGGCGCATGTGACCAATAAAATTTGATTTGATTTGATTTGATTTGATTAGGCAGTATTGGGTACGCATCACGACATACATGAGAGAAGATTCAACACTTTGTTAAACGTAGAAAAAAAGAAGGAAGGGAAGCGTTGCTAAGAGACACAGTAGTAGGTTTTGGTGGACAGAAGGTGTTGCTAAGGGACAGTAGTAGGTTTTGGTGGACAGAAGGTGTTGCTAAGGTACAATAGTAGGTTTTGGTGGACAGAAGGTGTTGCTAAGGGACAGTAGTAGGTTTTGGTGGACAGAAGGTGTTGCTAAGGGACAGTAGTAGGTTTTGGTGGACAGAAGGTGTTGCTAAGGGACAGTAGTACAGGGCTACCGACGTTAAGGCTAATCTAAAGATGGTGCTGGCTAAAGCTAAAACTGGCGAGTGTAGAGAGTATAGAGATATTGTTATCCACGTCGGCACCAACGATGTTAGGATGAAACAGTCAGAGGTCACCAAGTGCAACATAGCTTCAGCTTGTAAATCAGCTAGAAAGATGTGTCGGCATCGAGTAATTGTCTCTGGCCCCCTCCCAGTTAGGGGAAGTGACGAGCTCTACAGCAGAGTCTCAGCACTTAATCGCTGGTTGAAAACTGTTTTCTGCCCCTCCCAAAAGATAACATTTGTGGATAATTGGCCCTCTTTCTGGGACTCACCCACAAACAGGACCAAGCCTGACCTGCTGAGGAGTGACGGACTCCATCCTAGCTGGAGGGGTGCTCTCCTCTTATCTACCAACATAGATAGGGCTCTAACTCCTCTAGCCCCACAGTGAAATAGGGTGCAGGCCAGGCAGCAGGCTGTTAGCCAACCTGCCAGCTTAGTGGAGTCTGCCAATAGCACAGTCAGTGTAGTCAGCTCAGCCATACCCATTGAGACTGTGTCTGTGCCTCGACCTAGGTTGGGCAAAACTAAACATGGCGGTGTTCACCCTAGCAATCTTATTAGGATAAAGACCTCCTCCATTCCTGCCATTATTGAAAGAGATCGTGATACCTCACATCTCAAAATAGGGTTACTTAATGTTAGATCCCTCACTTCAAAGGCAGTCATAGTCAATGAACTAATCACTGATCATAATCTCGATGTGATTGGCCTGACTGAAACATGGCTTAAGCCTGATGAATTTGCTGTGTTAAATGAGGCCTCACCTCCTGGTTACACTAGTGACCATATTCCCCGTGCATCCCGCAAAGGCGGAGGTGTTGCTAACATTTACGATAGCAAATTTCAATTTACAAAAAAAAAATGGCGTTTTCATCTTTTGAGCTTCTAGTCATGAAATCTATGCAGCCTACTCAATCACTTTTTATAGCTACTGTTTACAGGCCTCCTGGGCCATATACAGCGTTCCTCTCTGAGTTTCCTGAATTCCTATCAGACCTTGTAGTCATAGCAGATCATATTCTAATTTTTGGTGATTTTAATATTCACATGGAGAAGTCCACAGACCCACTCCAAAAGTCTTTCGGAGCCATTATCGACTCAGTGGGTTTTGTCCAACATGTCTCTGGACCTACTCACTGCCACAGTCATACTCTGGACCTAGTTTTGTCCCATGGAATAAATGTTGTAGATCTTAATGTTTTTCCACAAAATCCTGGACTATCGGACCACCATTTTATTACATTTGCAATCGCAACAAATAATCTGCTCAGACCCCAACCAAGGAGCATCAAAAGTCGTGCTATAAATTCTCAAACAACACAAAAATTCATTGATGCCCTTCCAGACTCCTTCTGCCTACCCAAGGACGTCAGAGGACAAAAATCAGTTAACCACTTAACTGAGGAACTCAATTTAACCTTGCGCAATACCCTAGATGCAGTTGCACCCCTAAAAACGAAAAACATTTGTCATAAGAAACTAGCTCCCTGGTATACAGAAAATACCCGAGCTTTGAAGCAAGCTTCCAGGAAATTGGAACGGAAATGGCGCCACACCAAACTGGAAGTCTTCCGACTAGCTTGGAAAGACAGTACCGTGCAGTACCGAAGAGCCCTCACTGCTGCTCGATCATCCTACTTTTCCAACTTAATTGAGGAAAATAAGAACAATCCAAAATTTATTTTTGATACTGTTGCAAAGCTAACTAAAAAGCAGCATTCCCCAAGAGAGGATGGCTTTCACTTCAGCAGTGATAAATTCATGAACTTCTTTGAGGAAAAGATCATGACCATTAGAAAGCAAATTACGGACTCCTCTTTGAATCTGCGTATTCCTCCAGGGCTTAGCTGTCCTGGATCTGCACAGCTCTGCGAGGGCCTGGGATCGGGAGAGACACTTAAGTGTTTTAGTACTATATCTCTTGACACAATGATGAAAATAATCATGGCCTCTAAACCTTCAAGCTGCATACTGGATCCTATTCCTACTAAACTGCTGAAGGAGCTGCTTCCTGTGCTTGGCCCTCCTATGTTGAACATAATAAACAGCTCTCTATCCACCGGATGTGTACCAAACTCACTAAAAGTGGCAGTGATAAAGCCTCTCTTGAAAAAGCCAAACCTTGACCCGGAAAATATAAAAAACTATCGGCCTATATCGAATCTTCCATTCCTCTCAGAAATTTTAGAAAAAGCTGTTGCGCAGCAACTCACTGCCTTTCTGAAGACAAACAATGTATACGAAATGCTTCAGTCTGGTTTTAGACCCCATCATAGCACTGAGACTGCACTTGTGAAGGTGGTAAATGACCTTTTAATGGCGTCAGACCGAGGCTCTGCATCTGTCCTCGTGCTACTAGACCTTAGTGCTGCCTTTGACACCATCGATCACCACATTCTTTTGGAGAGACTGGAAACCCAAATTGGTCTACACGGACAAGTTCTGGCCTGGTTTAGATCCTACCTGTCGGAAAGATATCAGTTTGTCTCTGTGAATGGTCTGTCCTCCGACAAATCAACTGTACATTTCGGTGTTCCTCAAGGTTCCGTTTTAGGACCACTATTGTTTTCACTATATATTTTACCTCTTGGGGATGTTATTCGAAAAACATAATGTTAACTTTCACTGCTATGCGGATGACACACAGCTGTACATTTCAATGAAACATGGTGAAGCCCCAAAATTGCCCTCGCTAGAAGCCTGTGTTTCAGACATAAGGAAGTGGATGGCTGAAAACTTTTTACTTTTAAACTCGGACAAAACAGAGATGCTTGTTCTAGGTCCCAAGAAACAAAGAGATCTTCTGTTAAATCTGACAATTCATCTAGATGGTTGTAAAGTCGTCTCAAATAAAACTGTGAAGGACCTCGGTGTTACTCTTGACCCTGATCTCTCTTTTGACGAACATATCAAGACTGTTTCAAGGACAGCTTTTTTCCATCTACGTAACATTGCAAAAATCAGAAATTTTCTGTCCAAAAATGATGCAGAAAAATTAATCCATGCATTTGTTACTTCTAGGTTAGACTACTGCAATGCTCTATTTTCCGGCTACCGGATAAAGCACTAAATAAACTTCAGTTAGTGCTAAATACGGCTGCTAGAATCCTGACTAGAACCAAGAAATTTGATCATATTACTCCAGTGCTAGCTTCCCTACACTGGCTTCCTGTTAAGGCAAGGGCTGATTTCAAGGTTTTACTGTTAACCTATAAAGCGTTACATGGGCTTGCTCCTACCTATCTTTCCGAGTTGGTCCTGCCGTACATACCAATACGTATGCTACGGTCACAAGACGCAGGCCTCCTAATTGTCCCTAGAATTTCTAAGCAAACAGCGGGAGGCAGGGCTTTCTCCTATAGATCTCCATTTTTATGGAACAGTCTGCCTACCCATGTGAGAGACGCAGACTCGGTCTCAACCTTTAAGTCTTTACTGAAGACTTATCTCTTCAGTAGGTCATATGATTGAGTGTAGTCTGGCCCAGGAGTGTGAAGGTGAACGGAAAGGCTGGAGCAACGAACAGCCCTTGCTGTCTCTGCCGGGCCGGTTCCCCTCTCCACTGGGGTTCTCTGCCTCTAACCCTGTTGCAGGGGCTGAGTCACTGGCTTGCTGGTGCTCTTTCATGCCGTCCCTGGGAGGGGTGCGTCACTTGAGTGGGTTGAGTTACTGACGTGATCTTCCTGTCTGGGTTGGCGCCCCCCCTTGGTTTGTGCTGTGGTGGAGACCTCTGTGGGCTATACTCGGCCTTGTCTCAGGATTGTAAGTTGGTGGTTGGGGATATCCCTCTAGTGGTGCGGGGGCTGTGCTTTGGCGGAGTGGGTGGGGTTATATCCTTCCTGTTTGGCCCTGTCCGGGGGTTTCTTCGGATGGGGCCACAGTGTCTCCGGACCGCTCCTGTCTCAGCCTCCAGTATTTATGCTGCAGTAGTTTATGTGTCGGGGGGCTGGGGTTAGTTGGTTATACCTGGAGTACTTCTCCTGTCTTATCCAGTGTCCTGTGTGAATTTAAGTATGCTCTCTCTAATTCTCTCGTTCTCTCTTTCTCTCTGAGAACCTGAGCCCTAGGACCATACGTCAGGACTACCGGGCATGATGACACCTTGCTGTCCCCAGTCCGCCTGGCCTTGCTGCTATTCCAGTTTCAACTGTTCTGCCTGCGGCTACGAAACCCCTACCTGTCCCAGACCTGCTGTTTTCAACTCTTTAATGATCGGCTATGAAAAGCCAACTGAGAGACCTGAGCCCTAGGACCATACGTCGGGACTACCGGCCGTGGTGACTCCTTGCTGTCCCCAGTCCGCCTGGCCTTGCTGCTATTCCAGTTTCAACTGTTCTGCCTGCGGTTATGGAACCCCTACCTGTCCCAGACCTGCTGTTTTCAACTCTTAATGATCGGCTATGAAAAGCCAACTGAGATTTATTCCTGATTATTATTTGACCATGCTTGTCACTTATGAACATTTTTGAACATCTTGGCATGGTTCTGTTATAATCTCCACCCGGCACAGCCAGAAGAGGACTGGCCACCCCTCATAGCCTGGTTCCTCTCTAGGTTTCTTCCTAGGCTTTCGCCTTTCTAGGGAGTTTTTCCTAGCCACCGTGCTTCTACACCTGCATTACTAGCTGTTTGGGGTTTTAGGCTGGGTTTCTGTACAGCACTTCGAGATATTAGCTGATGTAAGAAGGGCTATATAAAATAAAATTGATTGAAAATTGATTGATAGTAGGTTTTGGTGGACAGAAGGTGTTGCTAAGGGACAGTAGTAGGTTTGTAGTAATTGTAATAGTAGCTACCAAATACTAATTGATTGTATGTAAACTTCTGACCCACTGGGAATGTGATGAAAGAAATAAAAGCTGAAATAAATCATTCTCTCTACTATTATTCTGACATTTTCACATTCTTAAAATAAAGTGGTGATCCTAACTGACCTAAGACAGGGAATTTTTACTAGGATTATATGTCAGGAATTGTGAAAAACAGAGTTTAAATGTATTTGGCTAAGGTGTATGTAAACTTCTGACTTCAACTGTATGTATATATATATATATATATATATATATATATATATATATATACAGTGGGGAGAACAAGTATTTGATACACTGCCGATTTTGCAGGTTTTCCTACTTACAAAGCATGTAGAGGTCTGTAATCTTTATCATAGGTACACTTCCACTGTGAGAGACGGAATCTAAAACAAAAATCCAGAAAATCACATTGTATGATTTTTAAGTAATTAAGTTGCATTTTATTGCATGACATAAGTATTTGATCACTTACCAACCGGTAAGAATTCCGTCTCTCACAGACCTGTTAGTTTTTCTTTAAGAAGCCCTCCTGTTCTCCACTCATTACCTGTATTAACTGCACCTGTTTGAACTCGTTACCTGTATAAAAGACACCTGTCCACACACTCAATCAAAGAGACTCCAACCTCTCCACAATGGCCAAGACCAGAGAGCTGTGTAAGGACATCAGGGATACAATTGTAGACCTGCACAAGGCTGGGATGGGCTATTATGGACACAGTATGCTTACATTATTAGCTATCTTTGTTATTATTTGTTGTTATTTGTTATTAGTCCCATCCTTCAACTCTATTCAATACCTCCCATCTATCTCTTAACACCATCCATAAAGGATTTCTACTCTTGTAGTGGGCACACTCTTATATAAAGAAAACATTTTCAAAGTTGCCGAAATGCCACGTGCGTCCACCTTCCTAATATTGAGTTGCACCCACTTTTGCCCACAGAACAGCCTTCATTTGTCGGGGTTTGGACTCCACAAGATGTCGAAAGTGCTCCACAGGGATGCTGCCCCATGTTGACTCCAACGCTTCCCACAGGGATGCTGGCCTATGTTGACTCCAACGCTTCCCACAGGGATACTGCCCCATGTTGACTCCAACGCTTCCCAAAGGGATGCTGGCCCATGTTGACTCCAACGCTTCCCACAGGGATGCTGGCCCATGTTGACTCCAACGCTTCCCACAGGGATGCTGGCCCATGTTGACTCCAACGCTTCCCACAGGGATACTGCCCCATGTTGACTCCAACGCTTCCCACAGGGATACTGCCCCATGTTGACTCCAACGCTTCCCACAGGGATACTGGCCCATGTTGACTCCAACGCTTCCCACAGGGATACTGCCCCATGTTGACTCCAACACTTCCCACAGGGATGCTGGCCCATGTTGACTCCAACGCTTCCCACAGGGATACTGCCCCATGTTGACTCCAACGCTTCCCACAGGGATACTGCCCCATGTTGACTCCAACACTTCCCACAGGGATGCTGCCCCATGTTGACTCCAACACTTCCCACAGGGATGCTGGCCCATGTTGACTCCAACGCTTCCCACAGGGATACTGGCCCATGTTGACTCCAACGCTTCCCACAGGGATACTGCCCCATGTTGACTCCAACGCTTCCCACAGGGATGCTGCCCCATGTTGACTCCAACGCTTCCCACAGGGATACTGCCCCATGTTGACTCCAACGCTTCCCACAGTTGTGTCAAGTCGGCTGGATGTCCTTAGGGTGGTGGATCATTCTTGATACACAAAAAACTTGTCTCAAGGCTTAAAAATCCTTCTTTAACCTGTCTCCTCCCCTCCATCTACACTGATTGAAGTGGATTTAACAGGTGACATCAATAAGGGATCCTAGCTTTCACCTGGATTCACTTGGTCAGTCTATGTCATGGAAAGAGCAGGTGTTCCTAATGTTTTGTACACTCAGTGTTTATCAGTACATTCGTACCAACCTAACCATTACACAACTTATATTAGATCAGATAAGCCTCACTTAGCAAATTAGCAATACACATTTTTCGACATTCTCTCATTGACCTCCACACAAAAAATTCCTCACTTTGTGGGCTTTTATTCGTGGACAGATTTTGGGTGGAATAAACCCTCCGGCTTCACCTCTTCCTCTCTGGACAGACCGATAACATCAGATAGTGGAGGATTCAAATTAAAAAGTTGATCAAAACATTTGAAGGAGAGAAAAAACAAACGCGACTAAAGGAAGACATAATAATGTAATAATGAATAGTATCATTATCATAGAATATTGAGAATAACTGTATTTGTATAGTGCTTTTCAACGCAAGTAACAAAGTGCTTCACATCAAATAATACAATAAAAGAACTAACAAAGACACAAAAACAAGAGGAAGGAGAAATGGAAAAAAAAGATGCTAATTAAAATCATACATTAAAATCATACATTAAAATCATACATTAAAATCATACATTAAAATCGTCTTCTGCAGGGATATAAAGGGAGCCTGATCTCCTCTGGCAGACCATTTCAAAGTCTAGGGGCCCTAATGGAAAATACCCAGCCTCCTTTCTTTTTCAACCTAGACTCTGGAATGGTCAATAGTGCCCTGCCAGAGGATCTCCCGCTGCATCCTGGGAGATACAAGAACAGAGATATAGGATGGGGCTAAACCAAGCCATAAACTTGATTAATAACATTTTCAAATCTATTCTAAAAGTGACTGGTGGCCAGTGTAGAGAAGCTAAATTAGGTGTTATATGATTCCATTTCCTGTTGCCTGTTAAAAGCAGAGCTGCAGCATTTTGAACTAACTGTAGATGGAATGTTTTCTGACTGAGACATGTATACAAAGAGTTACAGTAATCTAGACGTGAGGAAATTAAAGCATGTTTACGTTTCTCCAGATCAGTGACTGAGATAAAAGACTTGACTTTAGCTATATTTCTTAGATGATAAAAGCAGGATTGGACAACCTTCTTTACATGCAGCTCGAGGTTTAGGTCAAGGGTCAAAGAAGACACCAAGGTTTCTGGCCGTAGGCTTTACATTGGTGGACAAATGACCAAGGTGTAGCGGGTGATGTTGGACGGAGTCAGACGCACAAGAGGAGGATGTTGTGACACAAGGTTATCCACTATCTGAGTTCTAGCAAGGTGGGTGCCAAATACCTCTGATCTTTTATAATTGAGCTGGAGAAAATGGTCAGACATCCAACATTTGATGTCAGCAAGACACTTGTGAAAGGTAGCTATGCTAGCTTGGCCATTGGGTCTGATCGGTAAATAGGGCTGCGTGTAGCATAGCGTAGCGTAGCGTAGCATAGCATAGCATAGCATAGCATAGCATAGCAGTGAAACTGAATATTATGATTGTGGATCACCAGGGGGACGCATATACAGGGAAAAAGGATCGACACCATAGTGAAAATATATGACCTGAACCAGTCGAGGGCAACGGCAGAGATTCCCACCCACCTCTCCAGCCGGTCAACAAAGATGTTATGATCAATAGTATTAAAGTGAGATCTTAAAGAACTACGATAGAGCATTCACTGGCATCCACAGCCAGACTTTCAATAAACCAGTGCTGTGAAGCAGCTATAATGTCAACAAAGATCATGAGAAAAAGAAGAGAGGCAGAACCCGAGTGACTCTCAGATCCACCTCTATACGGACGACACCATTTTGTATACATCTGGCCCTTCATTGGACACTGTGTTAACAAACCTCCAAACGAGCTTCAACGCCATACAACACTCCTTCCGTAGCCTCCAACTGCTCTTAAACACTAGTAAAACTAAATGCATGCTCTTCAACCGAACGCTGCTTGCACCCTCCCACTCGACTAGAATCACTACTCTCGACGGGTCTGACCTAGAGTATGTGGACAACTACAAATACCTAGGTGTCTGGTTAGACTGTAAACTCTCCTTCCAGACTCACATTAAGCATCTCCAATCCAAAGTGTAATCTAGATCGGCTTCCTATTTCGCAACAAAGCCTCCTTCACTCATGCTGCCAAACATGCCCTCGTAAAACTGACTATCCTACCGATCCTTGACTTCGGCGATGTCATTTAGAAAATATCCTCCAACACTCTACTCAGCAAATTGGATGTAGTCTATCACAGTGCCATCCGTTTTGTCACCAAAGCCCCATATACTACCCACCACTGTGACCTGTACGCTCTCGTTGGCTGGCCCTCACTACATATTAGTCGCCAAACCCACTGGCTCCAGGCCATCTATAAATCACTGCTAGGCAAATCCCTGCCTTATCTTAGCTCACTGGTCACCATAGCAACACCCACCGGTAGTATGCGCTCCAGCAGGTATATCTCACTGGTCATCCCCAAAGCCAACACCTCCTTTGGCCGCCATTCCTTCCAGTTCTCTGCTGCCAATGACTGGAACGAACTGCAAAAATCTCTGAAGCTGGAGACTCTTATCTCCCTCACTAACTTTAAGCATCAGTTGTCAGAGCACCTTACCGATCACTGCACCTGTACACAGCCCATCTGAAATTAGCCCGCCCAACTACCTCATCCCTATATTGTTATTTATTTTGCTCTTTTGCACCCCAGTATCTCTATTTGCACATCATCTTTTGCACATCTATCACTCCAGTTTTAATACGAAATTGTAACTATTTTGCACTATGGCCTATTTATTGCCTTACCTCCATAACTTACTACATTTGCACACACTGTATATAGATTTTCTATTGTGTTATTGACTTTATGTTTTGTTTTACCCCATATGTAACTCTGTGTTGTTGTTTTTATCGCACTGCTTTGCTTTATCTTGGCCAGGTCGCAGTTGGAAATGAGAACTTGTTCTCAACTGGCTTACCTGGTTAAATAAAGGTGAAAAAAAGTCCTCTACAACTCTAGAACTCTAAAAAGGCCTTCATTTTGCTACAATATCTTTATGGAAAGAGTTAAAAACAACAGCCAGTGATATTAGAGACCTTGTTGTCTTTGTGGTCTGGTGACCTTTACCAATTCCTCCTGGTACCATTCTGTCTGAGAGGAACTGATACCTGCATGTATTGTGGTTGGATTTCAGCTCCAACCTCCACACGATGTGTGGTACCCTATTCTCTTTACATACGGCCCTGGTAAAAGTGGTGCACTTTTCCTTGTCCTCTGTAGCTCAACTGGTAGAGCATGGCGCTTGTAATGCCAGGGTAGTGGGTTCAATCCCTGGGACCACCCATACGTAAAAATGTATGCACACATGACTGTAAGTTGCTTTGGATAAAAGCGTCTGCTAAATGGCTTATTATTATTAAAGGGAACAGTGACGCATCATGTCCAGTGTCTTTCCTGTTTCTATGCGGAACAGATCCCTGCAGTTGGATTTCAGGTGCAACTTTCATACTATAGGTACGTCCCAAATGCCTTTTGACCAGAGCCCCCATAGTGCTCTATATAAAGTAGTGCACCATATAGGGAATAGGGTGCCATTTGTCTAGCTAGATCCCATAGAGTCTGGTGTCCCAGTCACTCAGAGCAGGCATCTGAGACAGTCAGCCTCTGAACCAGATCAGTCCTCCTCACCTGTAGTCATTTAGCAACAACCAGGGTCTGTGTGCTCCAGGGTCTGTGTGTTCCAGGGTCTGTGTGTTCCAGGGTCTGTGTGTTCCAGGGTCTGTGTGTTCCAGGGTCTGTGTGCTCCAGGGTCTGTGTGTTCCAGGGTCTGTGTGTTCCAGGGTCTGTGTGTTCCAGTCAGAGCAGGATCCTAACTAGCACCACCTGTCCTGCTGGGATTACACACCTCTACAGGGAGATGGATGCTGAAGGAGTCAACATGGAGGTAGGAGGAGGGATATACATGTTATATCTAATATACACTGAACAAAAATATAAACGCGACATGTAAAGTGTTGGTACTTTGACTGATTTCCTTATATGAACCAGGAGTGCCACTCCCCCAGAATTTTTCCTGCATTTTTACACAATCCAATATACCGTCTCTATTTAGAACAAAAAGTAAGCAAATATGTCAAACTAGATAAGAGATCATTATTAAATATGTTTAAGTGGTTAAAAAGACTGAACTAGATCAAATGTAATTCAATAATAAATATTGTGTTGCACCTTTAACCAATAGCCTAATGTCTTTATTAAGACATCCTCTACAGGGATATACATTTTATATCTAATATACACTGAACAAAAATATAAATGCGACATGTAAAGTCTTGGTCCCATGTTTCATAAGGTGAAATAAAAGATCCAGAACTTTTCCATATGCACAAAAAGCTTATTTCACTCTAATTTTGTGCACAAATTTGTTTACATCCCTGTTAGTGAGCATTTCTCCTTTGCCAAGATAATCCATCCACCTGACAGGTGTGGCATATCAAGAAGCTGATTAAACAGCATGATCATTACACACGTACACCTTGTGCTGGGAACAATAAAATGCCACTAAAATGTGCACAATTCCACGGATGTCTCAAGTTTTGAGGGAGCGTGCAATTGGCATGCTGACTGCAGGAATGTCCACCGGAGCTGTTGCCGGAGAATTGAATGTTCATTTATTTACCATAAGCCGCCTCCAACGTCGTTTTAGAGAATTTGGCAGTGCGTCCAACCGGCCTCACAACTGCAGGCCACGTGTATGGCGTTGTGTGGGCGAGGTGTTTGCTGAGGTCGACGTTGTGAACAGAGTGCCCCTGTAGCTCAGTTGGTAGAGCATGGCGCTTACAACGCCAGGGTTGTGGGTTCGATTCCCATGGGGGGCCAGTATGGAAAATGTATGCACTCACTAACTGTAAGTCGCTCTGGATAAGAGCGTCTGCTAAAATGTAATGGTGGGGTTATGGTATGGGCAGGCATAAGCTACGGACAATGAACACAATTGCATTTTATCGATGGCAATTTTAATGCACAGAGATACTGTGATGAGATCCTGAGGCCCAATGTCGTGCCATTCATCCGCCGCCATCACCTCATGTTCCAGCATGATAATGCACGGCTCCATGTCGCAAGGATCTGTACACAATTCCTGGAAGCTGAAAATGTCCCAGTTCTTCCATGGCCTGCATACTCACCAGACATGTCATCCATTGAGCATGTTTGGGATGCTCTGGATCGATGTGTACGACAGCGTGTTCCAGTTCCCACCAATATCCAGCCACTTTGCACAGCCATTGAAGAGGAGTGGAACAACATTCCACAGGCCACAATCAACAGCCTGATCAACTCTATGTGAAGGAGATGTGTCATGCTGCATGAGGCAAATGGTCACACCAGATACTGACTGGTTTTCTGATCCACGCCCCTACCTTTTTCAAATGTATCTGTGACCAACAGATGCATATCTGTATTCCCAGTCATGTGAAATCCATAGATTAGGGCCTCATTTATTTATTTCAATTGACTGATTTCCTTATATGAACCAGGAGCGCCACTCCCCCAGAATTTTTCCTGCATTTTTACACAATCCAATATACCGTCTCTATTTAGAACAAAAAGTAAGCAAATATGTCAAACTAGATAAGAGATCATTATTAAATATGTTTAAGTGGTTAAAAAGATTGAACTAGATCAAATGTAATTCAATAATAAATATTGTGTTGCACCTTTAACCAATAGCCTAACAATGTCTTTATTAAGACATCCTCTACAGCGGCTTGCGAAAGTATTCACCCCCCTTGGCATTTTTCCTATTTTGTTGCCTTACAACCTGGAATTAAAATGGATTTTTTGAGGGTTTGTATCATTTGATTTACACAACATGCCTACCACTTTGAAGATGCAAAATGTTTTTTCTTGTGAAACAAACAAGAAAAAAAAAACTGAAAACTTCAGTGTGCATAACTATTCACCCCCCCAAAGTCAATACTTTGCAGAGCCACATTTTGCAACAATTACAGCTGCAAGTCTCTTGGGGTATGTCTCTATAAGCTTGGCACATCTAGCCACTGGGATTTTTTTTCCTATTCTTCAACGCAAAACTGCTCCAGCTCCTTCAAATTGGATGGGTTCCGCTGGTGTACAGCAATCTTTAAGTCATACCACAGATTCTCAATTGGATTGAGGGTGGCAGGTAGTTTAGTGGGTAAGAGTGTTGTGCCAGTAACCGAAAGGTTGCTGGTTCTAATCCCCGAGCCGACTAGGTGAAAAATCTGTTGACCTGCCCTTAAGCAAGGCACTTATTAGATGTTATTGTGGGTGTAGCGAAATGCTTGTGTTTCTAGCTCCAACAGTGCAGTATAGCATAGGTCAGGTTACTACGTTGAGCATAGGTCAGGTTACTATATATACAATTCACAACAATACACACAACCTATAAGTAAAATAATAGAATTAAGGAATGAATAAAATATTAGGATGAGCAATGTCAGAGTGGCATAGACTAAGATACAGTACAATAGAATACAGTATATAAACGCAAAAAAAGAAACGTCAGCAAAAAAATGAGGGAGGAGGATGTCTTCCCTGTAACGCACAGCGTTGAGATTGCCTGCAATGACAACAAGCTCAGTCCGATGATGCTGTGACACACCGCCCCAGACCATGACGGACCCTCCACCTCCAAATCGATCCCACTCCAGAGTACAGGCCTCGGTGTAACGTTCATTCCTTCGATGATAAACGCGAATCCGACCATCAACCCTGGTGAGACAAAACTGCGACTCGTCAGTGAAGAGCACTTTTTGCCAGTCCTGTCTGGTCCAGCGACGGTGGGTTTGTGCCCATAGGCGACGTTGTTGCCGGTGATGTCTGGTGAGGACCTGCCTTACAACAGGCCTACAAGCCCTCAGTCCAGCCTCTCTCAGCCTATTGCGGACAGTCTGAGCACTGATGGAGGGATTGTGCGTTCCTGGTGTAACTCAGGCAGTTGTTGTTGCCATCCTGTACCTGTCCCGCAGGTGTGATGTTCGGATGTACCGATCCTGTGCAGGTGTTGTTACACGTGGTCTACCACTGCGAGGACAATCAGCTGTCAGTCCTGTCTCCCTGTAGCGCTGTCTTAGGCGTCTCACAGTACGGACATTGCAATTTATTGCCCTGGCCACATCTGCAGTCCTCATGCCTCCTTGCAGCATGCCTAAGGCACGTTCACGCAGATGAGCAGGGACCCTGGGCATCTTTCTTTTGGTGTTTTTCAGAGTCAGTAGAAAGGCCTCTTTAGTGTCCTAAGTTTTCATAACTGTGACCTTAATTGCCTACCGTCTGTAAGCTGTTAGTGTCTTACCGACCGTTCCACAGGTGCATGTTCATTAATTGTTTATGGTTCATTGAACAAGCATGGGAAACAGTGTTTAAACCCTTTACAATGAAGATCTGTGAAGTTATTTGGAATTTAACTAATTATCTTTGAAAGACAGCGTCCTGAAAAAGGGGCGTTTCTTTTTTTCAGAGTTTACATATGAGATGAGTAAAGCAAAAAATATGTCAAAACTATTAGAGTGACTAATGTTCCGTTATTAAAGTGGCCAGTGGTTCCAAGTCTATGTATATAGAGGCAGCAGCCTCTAAGCTGCAGGGTTACGTAACCGGGTGGAAGCCACCAAGCGATGGCTATTTAACAGTCTGATGGCCTTGAGATAGAAGCTATTTTTCATTCTCTCGGTCCCAGCTTTGATGCACCTGTACTGACCTCTCCTTCTGGATGATAGTGGGGTGAGCAGGAAGTGGCTCGGGTGGTTGATGTCCTTGTTGTGTTTTTGGCCTTCCTGTGCACACAATATAGCTGGGTCACCCCGTCCTGTCCCTGGGGTCCACCACCCTGCAGCGCCCCAACACACCCCACTCATTCATTATTGGTTTCGGGTGTGTTAGGCCAAGGCCAGAGTGACAACCCAGAGGACGGCAGACCCCAGGGCCAGGACTGAGCAGCCCAGCAGCTAAATAAGCTGACGTGGACATGTTTTCAATACAGACTCCTTTAATCCTACTGTGTTCCATATAAGGCATCCAGTCCTTATGAAAGTTGCCCAGTATACAGTCAACTTTCAACTTTGGAGGTTTGTCAGACTGCCTTAAAATAGCATCTGGCTTGTCCTTTGTTTGCTGCACAGAGAGAATAAAGTGTTGACCTCGCCTCCGTCCCAGACTGGTCTTCCCTGGCTGCCTGACCCTGCTGAGACCCCCGTCACCACCTGATCCTCCTAAGATGAGGCATGACAAAGAATGACCTTGGTGTACATTTACACATTATATTATCCAAGAATAGAATCAATGGTTCAATGATTGAAATTACCATTATTCCCAGATCCCAGACTGTAGCTTTAAGCTGCTGTCCTGTAGCTACTGTAGGTGTCCCCATCAATTCAAGATGGAACTTTGTATCATTCACTGATATTGTTAATATACTGCAAAATTCACCTGAGCTCCGTAGACTGGTCTTCCCTGGCTGCCTGACCCAGACTGGTCTTCCCTGGCTGCCTGACCCTGACTGGTCTTCCCTGGCTGCCTGACCCTGACTGGTCTTCCCTGGCTACCTGACCCTGACTGGTCTTCCCTGGCTACCTGACCCTGACTGGTCTTCCCTGGCTGCCTGACCCTGACTGGTCTTCCCTGGCTGCCTGACCCTGACTGGTCTTCCCTGGCTGCCTGACCCTGACTGGTCTTCCCTGGCTGCCTGACCCTGACTGGTCTTCCCTGGCTGCCTGACCCTGACTGGTCTTCCCTGGCTGCCTGACCCTGACTGGTCTTCCCTGGCTGCCTGACCCTGCAGGGACCCCTGTCACCATCTGATCCTGCTTAGACATTATTCACACTCTCAGAATACGCAGCTTCAACTTCAGTAGCCTACCTCTCCTAGTTGGGCGTGAGAGTTCAAGTGCGCCTAGTATGTGTGATATCATTGAGATAGAGTAGGCTGCCTACATGGGCAGAGAATCACGTCACCTGGCAGTTAACTTAAATATGAAATTAACTCTTATATATTTAGGCTATAGTTTACTACAGTGTCTGTAAATAAATATTGATAATGGAAAGAAGTGGAGGACGCTCAACCAACGTGCAATCACAACATGTAATCATGACTGAAAAGGAAAAGGCACAATGCACAAACAGGTTAGGTTACTATGGTGATCATAGGTTAGGTTACTATGGTGACCATAGGTTAGGTTACTATGGTGAGTATAGGTTAGGTTACTATGGTGAGCATAGGTTAGGTTACTATGGTGAGCATAGGTTAGGTTACTATGGAGAGCATAGGTTAGGTTACTATGGTGAGCATAGGTTAGGTTACTATAGTGAGCATAGGTTAGGTTACTATGGTGAGCATAGGTTAGGTTACTATGGTGAGCATAGGTTAGGGGGGGGTAGAAGGATTACTTTATCCTATCCCAGGTATTCCTTAAAGAGGTGGGGTTTCAAATGTCTCCGGAAGGTGGTGAGTGACTCCGCTGTCCTGGCGTCGTGAGGGAGCTTGTTCCACCATTGGGGTGCCAGAGCAGCGAACAGTTTTGACTGGGCTGAGCGGGAACTATGCTTCCGCAGAGGAAGGGGAGCCAGCAGGCCAGAGGTGGATGAACGCAATGCCCTCGTTTGGGTGTAGGGACTGATCAGAGCCCGAAGGTACAGAGGTGCCGTACCCCTCACTGCTCCATAGGCAAGCACCATGGTCTTGTAGCAGATGCGAGCTTCAACTGGAAGCCAGTGGAGTGTGCGGAGGAGGGGGGTGACGTGAGAGAACTTGGGAAGGTTGAACACCAGACGGGCTATGTGTACTATGGTGAGCATAGGTTAGGCTACGTTGGTGAGCATAGGTTAGGTTACTATGGTGAGCATAGGTTAGGTTACTATGGTGAGCATTGATTAGTCTACTATGGTGAGCATAGGTTAGTCTATTATGGTGAGCATAGGTTAGGTTACTATGGTGAGCATAGGTTAGGTTACTATGGTGAGCATAGGTTAGGTTACTATGGTGAGCATAGGTTAGGTTACTTTGTTGAGCATAGGTTAGGTTACTATGGTGAGCATAGGTTAGGTTACAATGGTGAGCATAGGTTAGGTTACTATGGTGAGCATAGGTTAGGTTACTATGGTGAGCATAGGTTAGGTTACTATGGTGAGCATAGGTTAGGTTACTATGGTGAGCATAGGTTAGGTTACTATGGTGAACATAGTTTAGGTTTCTATGGTGAACATAGGTTAGGTTACTATGGTGAACATAGTTTTGGTTTCTATGCTGAACATAGGTTAGGTTACTATGGTGAGCATAGGTTAGGTTACTTTGTTGAGCATAGGTTAGGTTACTATGGTGAGCATAGGTTAGGTTACAATGGTGAGCATAGGTTAGGTTACTATGGTGATCATAGGTTAGGTTACTATGGTGAGCATAGGTTAGGTTACTATGGTCAGCATAGGTTAGGTTACTATGGTGAGCATAGGTTAGGTTACTATGGTGAACATAGTTTAGGTTTCTATGGTGAACATAGGTTAGGTTACTAAGGTGAGCATAGGTTAGATTACTATGGTGAGCATAGGTTAGGCTACTATGGTGAGCATAGGTCAGGTTACTATGTTGAGCATAGGTCAGGTTACTATGGTGATCATAGGTTAGGTTACTAAGGTGAGCATAGGTTAGGTTACTATGATGAGCATAGGTTAGTCTACTATGGTGAGCATAGGTTAGGTTACTATGGTGAGCACAGGTTAGGTTACTATGGTGAGCATAGGTTAGGTTACTATGGTGATCATAGGTTAGGTTACTATGGTGAGCATAGGTTAGGTTACTATAGTGAGCATAAGTTAGGTTACTATGGTGAGCATAGGTTAGGTTACTATGGTGATCATAGGTGAGGCTACTATGGTGAGAATAGGAATAGGTTGCTATGGTGAGCACAGGTTAGGTTACTATGGTGAGCATAGGTTAGGTTACTATGGTGTGCATAGGTTAGGCTACTATGGTGAGCCTTGGTCAGGTTACTATGTTGAGCATAGGTCAGGTTACTATGGTGATCATAGGTTAGGTTACTATGGTGAGCATAAATTAGGCTACTATGGTGAGCATAAGTTAGGTTACTATGGTGATCATAAGTTAGGTTACTATGGTGAGCATAAGTTAGGTTACTATGGTGAGCATAGGTTAGGTTACTATGGTGAGCATAGGTTAGGTTACTATGGTGAGCACAGGTTAGGTTACTATGGTGAGCATAGGCTAGGTTACTATGGTGAGCATAGGTCAGGTAACTATGTTGAGCATAGGTCAGGTTACTATGGTGATCAATGGTTAGGTTACTATGGTGAGCATGAGTTAGGTTACTATGGTGAGCATAGGTTAGGTTACTAAGGTGAGCATAGGTTAGAATACTATGGTGAGCATAAGTTAGGTTACTATGGTGAGCATAGGTTAGGTTACTAAGGTGAGCATAGGTTAGGTTACTATGGTGAGCATAAGTTAGGTTACTATGGTGAGCATAGGTTAGGTTACTATGGTGAGCATTCGTTAGGTTACTATGGTGAGCATAGGTTAGGTTACTAAGGTGAGCATAGGTTAGGTTACTATGGTGAGCATAGGTTAGGTTACTATGGTGAGCATAGGTTAGGTTACTATGTTGAGCATAGGTTAGGTTATTATGGTGAGCATAGGTTAAGTTACTATGGTGAGCATAGATTAGGTTACTATGGTGAGCATAGGTTAGGTTACTATGGTGAGCATAGGTTAGGTAACTATGGTGAGCATAGGTTGGGTTACTATGGTGAGCTTATGTTAAGTTACTATTGTGAGCATAGGTTAGGTTACTATGGTGAGCATAAGTTAGTCTACTATGGTGAGCATAGGTTAGGTTACTATGATGAGCATAG
This sequence comes from Coregonus clupeaformis, assembly GCF_020615455.1. Taxonomy (NCBI): domain Eukaryota; kingdom Metazoa; phylum Chordata; class Actinopteri; order Salmoniformes; family Salmonidae; genus Coregonus; species Coregonus clupeaformis. Next base: position 42,650,176 of record NC_059212.1, on the reverse strand, counting down.
GTTAGGTTACTATGGTGAGCATAGGTTGGTCTACTATGGTGAGCATAGGTTGGTCTACTATGGTGAGCATAGGTTAGGCTACTATGGTGAGCATAGGTTAGCCTACTATGGTGAGCATAGGTTGGTCTACTATGGTGAGCATAGGTTAGGCTACTATGGTGAGCATAGGTTAGTACATTTACATTTACATTTTAGTCATTTAGCAGACGCTCTTATCCAGAGCGACTTACAGGAGCAATTAGGGTTAAGTGCCTTGCTCAAGGGCACATTAACGTCATTTAGCAGACGCTCTTAGCCAGAGCGACTCACAAATTGGTGCATTCACCGTATAGCCAGTGGGATAACCACTTTACAATTTTGGGGGGGGTAGAAGGATTACTTTATCCTATCCCAGGTATTCCTTAAAGAGGTGGGGTTTCAAATGTCTCCGGAAGGTGGTGAGTGACTCCGCTGTCCTGGCGTCGTGAGGGAGCTTGTTCCACCATTGGGGTGCCAGAGCAGCGAACAGTTTTGACTGGGCTGAGCGGGAACTATGCTTCCGCAGAGGAAGGGGAGCCAGCAGGCCAGAGGTGGATGAACGCAATGCCCTCGTTTGGGTGTAGGGACTGATCAGAGCCCGAAGGTACAGAGGTGCCGTTCCCCTCACTGCTCCATAGGCAAGCACCATGGTCTTGTAACGGATGCGAGCTTCAACTGGAAGCCAGTGGAGTGTGCGGAGGAGGGGGGTGACGTGAGAGAACTTGGGAAGGTTGAACACCAGACGGGCTATGTGTACTATGGTGAGCATAGGTTAGTCTACTATGGTGAGCATAGGTTAGGCTGCTATGGTGAGCATAGGTTAGGCTACGTTGGTGAGCATAGGTTAGGTTACTATGGTGAGCATAGGTTAGGTTACTATGGTGAGCATTGATTAGTCTACTATGGTGAGCATAGGTTAGTCTATTATGGTGAGCATAGGTTAGGTTACTATGGTGAGCATAGGTTAGGTTACTATGGTGAGCATAGGTTAGGTTACTATGGTGAGCATAGGTTAGGTTACTTTGTTGAGCATAGGTTAGGTTACTATGGTGAGCATAGGTTAGGTTACAATGGTGAGCATAGGTTAGGTTACTATGGTGAGCATAGGTTAGGTTACTATGGTGAGCATAGGTTAGGTTACTTTGTTGAGCATAGGTTAGGTTACTATGGTGAGCATAGGTTAGGTTACAATGGTGAGCATAGGTTGGGTTACTATGGTGAGCATAGGTTAGGTTACTATGGTGAGCATAGGTTAGGTTACTATGGTGAGCATAGGTTAGGTTACTATGGTGAGCATAGGTTAGGTTACTATGGTGAACATAGTTTAGGTTTCTATGGTGAACATAGGTTAGGTTACTATGGTGAACATAGTTTTGGTTTCTATGCTGAACATAGGTTAGGTTACTATGGTGATCATAGGTTAGGTTACTATGGTGAGAATAGGTTAGGTTACTATGGTGAGCACAGGTTAGGTTACTATGGTGAGCATAGGTTAGGTTACTATGGTGAGCATAGGTTAGGTTACTAAGGTGAGCATAGGTTAGGTTACTATGGTGAGCATAGGTTAGGCTACTATGGTGAGCATAGGTTAGGTTAATATGTTGAGCATAGGTCAGGTTACTATGGTGATCATAGGTTAGGTTACAAAGGTGAGCATAGGTTAGGTTACTATGATGAGCATAGGTTAGTCTACTATGGTGAGCATAGGTTAGGTTACTATGGTGAGCATAGGTTAGTCTACTATGGTGAGCATAGGTTAGGTTACTATGGTGAGCATAGGTTAGTCTACTATGGTGAGCATAGGTTAGTATACTATGGTGAGCATAGGTTAGGTTACTATGGTGAGCATAGGTTAGTCTACTATGGTGAGCATAGGTTAGGTTACTATGGTGATTATAGGTTAGGTTACTATGGTGAGCATAGGTTAGGATACTATGGTGAGCATAGGTTAGGTTACTATGGTGATCATAGGTTAGGTTACTATGGTGAGCATAAGTTATGTTACTATGGTGAGCATAGGTTAGGTTACTAAGGTGAGCATAGGTTAGGTTACTATGGTGAGCATAAGTTAGGTTACTATGGTGAGCATAGGTTAGGTTACTATGGTGAGCATAGGTTAGGCTACTATGGTGAGCATAGGTCAGGTTACTATGTTGAGCATATGTCAGGTTACTATGGTGATCATAGGTTAGGTTACTAAGGTGAGCATAGGTTAGGTTACTATGATGAGCATAGGTTAGGTTACTATGGTGAGCTTATGTTAAGTTACTATGGTGAGCATAGGTTAGGTTACTATGGTGAGCATAAGTTAGTCTACGATGGTGAGCATAGGTTAGATTACTATGATGAGCATAGGTTAGGTTACTAAGGTGAGCATAGGTTAGGCTACTATGGTGAGCATAGGTTAGTGTACTATGGTGAGCATAGGTTAGTCTACTATGGTGAGCATAGGTTAGGCTGCTATGGTGAGCATAGGTTAGGCTACTATGGTGAGCATAGGTTAGGTTACTATGGTCAGCATAGGTTAGGTTACTATGGTGAGCATTGATTAGTCTACTATGGTGAGCATAGGTTAGTCTATTATGGTGAGCATAGGTTAGGTTACTATGGTGAGCATAGGTTAGGTTACTATGGTGAGCATAGGTTAGGTTACTATGGTGAGCATAGGTTAGGTTACTTTGTTGAGCATAGGTTAGGTTACTATGGTGAGCATAGGTTAGGTTACAATGGTGAGCATAGGTTAGGTTACTATGGTGATCATAGGTTAGGTTACTATGGTGAGCATAGGTTAGGTTACTATGGTCAGCATAGGTTAGGTTACTATGGTGAGCATAGGTTAGGTTACTATGGTGAACATAGTTTAGGTTTCTATGGTGAACATAGGTTAGGTTACTATGGTGATCATAGGTTAGGTTACTATGGTGATCATAGGTTAGGTTACTATGGTGAGCACAGGTTAGGTTACTATGGTGAGCATAGGTTAGGTTACTATGGTGAGCATAGGTTAGGTTACTAAGGTGAGCATAGGTTAGATTACTATGGTGAGCATAGGTTAGGCTACTATGGTGAGCATAGGTCAGGTTACTATGTTGAGCATAGGTCAGGTTACTATGGTGATCATAGGTTAGGTTACTAAGGTGAGCATAGGTTAGGTTACTATGATGAGCATAGGTTAGTCTACTATGGTGAGCATAGGTTAGGTTACTATGGTGAGCATAGGTTAGTCTACTATGGTGAGCACAGGTTAGGTTACTCTGGTGAGCATAGGTTAGGTTACTATGGTGAGCATAGGTTAGGTTACTAAGGTGAGCATAGGTTAGATTACTATGGTGAGCATAGGTTAGGCTACTATGGTGAGCATAGGTCAGGTTACTATGTTGAGCATAGGTCAGGTTACTATGGTGATCATAGGTTAGGTTACTAAGGTGAGCATAGGTTAGGTTACTATGATGAGCATAGGTTAGTCTACTATGGTGAGCATAGGTTAGGTTACTATGGTGAGCATAGGTTAGTCTACTATGGTGAGCATAGGTTAGGTTACTATGGTGAGCATAGATTAGTCTACTATGGTGAGCATAGGTTAGTCTACTATGGTGAGCATAGGTTAGGTTAGTATGGTGAGCATAGGTTAGTCTACTATGGTGAGCATAGGTTAGGTTACTATGGTGAGCATAGGTTAGGTTACTATGGTGAGCATAGGTTAGGTTACTATGGTGAGCATAGGTTAGGTTACTATGGTGAGCATAGGTTAGGTTACTATGGTGATCATAGGTTAGGTTACTATGGTGAGCATAAGTTATGTTACTATGGTGAGCATAGGTTAGGTTCCTAAGGTGAGCATAGGTTAGGTTACTATGGTGAGCATAAGTTAGGTTACTATGGTGAGCATAGGTTAGGTTACTAAGGTGAGCATAGGTTAGGTTACTATGGTGAGCATAGGTTAGGTTATTATGGTGAGCTCATGTTAAGTTACTATGGTGAGCATAGGTTAGTCTACTATGGTGAGCATAGGTTAGGTTACTATGGTGAGCATAGGTTAGTCTACTATGGTGAGCATAGGTTAGGTTACTATGGTGAGCATAGGTTAGGCTACTATGGTGAGCATAGGTTAGTCTACTATGGTGAGCATAGGTTAGTCTACTATGGTGAGCATATGTTAGGCTACTATGGTGAGTATTGGTTAGGCAGCTATGGTGAGCATAGGTTAGTCTACTATGGTGAGCACAGGTTAGGTTACTATGGTGAGCATAGGTTAGGTTACTATGGTGAGCATAGGTTACTCTATTATGGTGAGCATAGGTTAGGTTACTATGGTGAGCATAGGTTAGGTTACTATGGTGAGCATAGGTTAGTCTACTATGGTGAGCATAGGTTAGTCTACTATGGTGAGCATAGGTTAGTCTACTATGGTGAGCATATGTTAGGCTACTATGGTGAGTATTGGTTAGGCAGCTATGGTGAGCATAGGTTAGTCTACTATGGTGAGCATAGGTTAGTCTACTATGGTGAGCACATGTTAGGTTACTATGGTGAGCATAGGTTAGGTTACTATGGTGAGCATAGGTTAGTCTATTATGGTGAGCATAGGTTAGGTTACTATGGTGAGCATAGGTTAGTCTACTATGGTGAGCATAGGTTAGGCAGCTATGGTGAGCATAGGTTAGGCAGCTATGGTGAGCGAGCTTTGCACCTTTTCATTTTCAATAAGTATTGATTACCCATTTATTATTTGTCTCTGCCTGCTAAATATTGATCACACAAATTCAGTGGTCCTCTGTAGCTCATTTGGTAGAGCATGGTGCTTGTAACGCCAGGGTAGTGGGTTCGATCCCCGGGACCACCCATACGTAAAAATTTATGCACACATGACTGTAAGTCTCTTTGGATAAAGCATCTGCTAAATGGCATATTATTATTATTATATTTCTCCATCTGAAAATCTTCCCACTCCTAAAAGGTAGGCTATAAAAATAGCTCAAGAGAAAGTGCAAGTCTCTCCAACTCTGCTCTCTTCAAACTACATCTAGCATATTGGCTGATATAGCCCAGTAATACAATGGAAGGGCCATGTGAGAATCTCTAGTAATTTAACTTATTTCGTAAGTAATTTTTGCATATTTGATATTGCCTATAGTGCGCAAAGTTGCCGCGACCATGTCTGGCAGTGAGCTGCGTCACATAGGCCTGAAATAACATTGCGGGACTGGGGTTGGGTTTGGACCAGTTCCTGAGGTAGCGGTTGGGTTTGGACCAGTTCCTGAGGTAGCGGTTGGGTTTGGACCAGTTCCTGAGGTAGCGGTTGGGTTTGGACCAGTTCCTGAGGTAGCGGTTGGGTTTGGACCAGTTCTTGAGGTAGCGGTTGGGTTTGGACCAGTTCTTGAGGTAGCAGGTGGGAGTCGGACAGAAAGACAGCTGGTGCGGGCGGAGTGAAGAAATGGGTCCCGCGCAGACCTCTACTGTGCACCATGACAGTGAAGCCTGTAACGTTAGAGATGTTTATTACTGTGTCAGTGTGAAAAGTAGGGAATTAGCTAGGGAAACTGACAGATCAATACCGTTACATTGCCATACTGACTAATAAAACTCACATTGCACAGAAAAAACGTCAGAATATCAATCTTCAATCATTTGGCCGATGGTTTCATCATTTGATTTAGGTCTAGTGTGATTGAGGCAAAAAGAATAGCTAACATTAGCCAACTTTTTTGCGAGCTCTCTAACGGTACATCAACTGGTGAAAGCTAGCCAAGTTAATTTACTTCTGAAACGGGACAAAACAAAGGCTAGAAATTATTTCCATACAAACCAGAGCTGTTAGATTGTAATAATATCCACCTCATATCGCTATCTGACAGATAACTAGAGGCTAGAGCTGTGGTAGCTACTAGCTAGCGTAGCTTATTCATTCACCTCAGTCGAGAGGGGATAAAACATTAGCGTGACTGTACATGTCAGTTACACTACTAGCTCAGCACTGCAAATAAACACTAGTTTTTTTCTGTTAAGTTCAACAGCAGTTACCTTGCCAGCTACATCAGTCAACTAAAGAGTAGCCAGTTAATGCTCTGCTTGCTTTTAAAACTTGGTGAAAGAGTGCAACACATACACACTGAACTATGCTGAACTCTCCCATGCTGGTCCAGCCAGCCTTCCAGAAGCTTTGTGTTCACACATCCTGTCAGCCCGCTCTGTGGTGTCCGCGTGGTCCTAAATCCAGCCGGCTTAACACTCCAAACAGCCTACCCGACCGCTTGGAGGCGTCCGCATGGTCCTAAAGCACACCATTGCCAACTTTTTGTATCACATTCCAATGATAAAACTGGGGGGGACAAAAATTTGATTTCAGAATGTGGGGGGGGACATGACCCCCCCCGTCCCCAGTGAAAGTTGCGCCCCTGATATGAACTGTAACTCAGTCAAATCTTTTTAATTGTTGCATGTTGCGTTTCTATTTTTGTTCAGTATATTTTAACATGCTTACTGTTTACTTCAGCTTGTAACACCTTATCAAAGATATGAACCTCTGGAGGAGCCCAGATTGACTGAGTCTGACCCTCTGGAGGAGCTAGTCAAACAGGAACTGATACCATTGTATGTAAAATCAAATGGTATATTTATTAGTATTTTCTTCATGCTATCATTGTTACTGGGTATAGTTGAACCTATTTTCCCTTATAGGAATCTCACTCATTAACACTTCTTCAATCTCAGCTGTTTCCTACAGTGTACCTGTTTAACACTGTAGAGGAAGGAATGAGACCCACTACCCCCAACTACGGCAATGGAACCACCAAATGGGACGATGAGTACGATGATGAAGTCTGTTCCAAGACAGATGTGGTCAGGTTCGGAGCCCTCGTCACACCCATGGTCCTCTCCGTGGTCATTGCGCTAAGCCTTGTGGGTAACCTGCTGGTGTTGGTGGTTCTGGCCAGGTAGGACAGTCTGACGATGAGAAATAGATCATGAATATTTTCCTCATTTTAACTTGGCTTGCTGCTCTATTCATGCATCTTGTTCAGAGAGAGCGAGGTAACTAGTGACAGTCCAAGGAGGGTAGGACTATTACTGTAGTCTTCATCAGGGTTTCAGGGTAGGACTATTACTGTAGTCTTCATTAGGGTTTCAGGGTAGGACTATTACTGTAGTCTTCATCAGGGTTTCAGGGTAGGACTATTACTGTAGTCTTCATCAGGGTTTCAGGGTAGGACTATTACTGTAGTCTTCATCAGGGTTTCAGGGTAGGACTATTACTGTAGTCTTCATCAGGGTTTCAGGGTAGGACTATTACTGTAGTCTTCATCAGGGTTTCAGGGTAGGCCTATTACTGTAGTCTTCATCAGGGTTTCAGGGTAGGACTATTACTGTAGTCTTCATCAGGGTTTCAGGGTAGGACTATTACTTTCGTGTCTTCATCAGGGTTTCAGGGTAGGACTATTACTGTAGTCTTCATCAGGGTTTCAGGGTAGGACTATTACTGTAGTCTTCATCAATGTTTCAGTGTAGGACTATTACTGTAGTCTTCATCCGGGTTTCAGTGTAGGACTATTACTGTAGTCTTCATCAGGGTTTCAGGGTAGGACTATTACTGTAGTCTTTATCAGGGTTTCAGGGTAGGACTATTACTTTCGTGTCTTCATCAGGGTTTCAGTGTAGGACTATTACTGTAGTCTGCATCCGGGTTTCAGGGTAGGACTATTACTGTAGTCTTCATCAGGGTTTCAGGGTAGGACTATTACTGTAGTCTTCATCGGGGTTTCAGGGTAGGACTATTACTGTAGTCTTCATCAGGGTTTCAGGGTAGGACTATTACTGTAGTCTTCATCAGGGTTTCAGGGTAGGACTATTACTGTAGTCTTCATCAGGGTTTCAGGGTAGGACTATTATTGTAGTCTTCATCAGGGTTTCAGGGTAGGACTATTACTGTAGTCTTCATCAGGGTTTTGAAGTCAACTTCCATTGTCCTCTAAGAGTTGTTGTATGTTCCTGTGTTCGTGCACCTTGGTTAGCTAGCGACAGTGTTGTGTGTTGTTTAAAACAGTGTTGCGTTGTGTTTAAAACAGTGTTGTGTTTAAAACAGTGTTGCGTTGTGTTTAAAACAGTGTTGTGTTTAAAACAGTGTTGTGTTGTGTTTAAAACAACATTGATGTGTTGTGTTTAAAACAACAGTGTTGTGTTTAAAACAGTGTTGTGTTTAAAACAGTGTTGTGTTTAAAACAGTGTTGTGTGTTGTGTTTCAAACAGTGCTGTGTGTCTCTGCTTCTCTCCCAGGTACGAGTGTCTTCGGTCACTGACGAATGCGTTCATGATGAACCTGGCATTGTCTGACCTGGTGTTCACCTGCGGCCTTCCCTTCTGGGTCTCTTATCACCTGATTGGTTGGAGCTACAGTGACCTCACCTGTAAGGCGGTCAGCTTCCTGTTCTATGCTGGCTACTACAGCAGTGGCATCTTTCTCATCCTGATGACACTGCATCGTTACCTGGCCGTGCTCCGCCCCCTATCTCACCTGGTGTCAGGCCCCTCCCACTCTCAGGGCACCTGGAGCGCTGTGGTCTCATTGGTTGTCTGGACCGTCAGTGTGTTAGCTGCTACGCCAGCTCTCATCTTTACCAAGTTAATCATCACTGATCCTGTGGACCCTAACAACCCTGATGGGCCTAGTGACTCTAAAGCCCCTAGTGGTGGCCAGCGGTACTGTGAGGTTGCAGACGTCGGCTGGAGGCTGTGGGGGGTCTACCAGCAGAACATCCTCTTCATAGTGACATTACTAGTGGTGTGTGTCTGTTACAGTCAGATTCTAGTCCGACTCCTGAGGCCCAGGGTTAGGGTTAGGGTTAGGCGCCAGAGGAGTGGAGGAGACAGGAGGAGCCAGAGGACCGCCAGGCTGGTCTTGGGCCTGGTCCTGGTGTTCTTTGTGGGCTGGGCGCCGTACAACGTTGTCATCTTCCTCAGGACGCTGGTGTATAAGGGACAAGATGGAGGCGGTGCTGGCAGTGCTGAGTCATCTAAACCACTAGGGGTCGAGTGTGGTGCCAGCAACATGTTAGAGTACTCCTTCTATGTGACCAGGCTGCTGGCGTTCTCCTACTGCTGTCTCAACCCTCTGTTCTACGTGTTCGTTGGGGTCAAGTTCCGGAACCACCTGAAGAGAATGTTGAAGGGTTGTTGTCATGGTGTTACCGTTGTCAATAACAACAACAACAGCAGTGTTCTGTACAGGAGCAGCAGACTGACATCACAGTCCAGTGGGGAGGAGTTCTCACTTTAAACAACAACACTGTAAACAACATCAACAACATCAACAACAACAACAGCTGACATCACAGTCCAGTGGGGAGGAGTCACTGTACTAGACATCACTTTCATACTAGATATTGTAGTATTCTTTACTTCATGTTACCTGGAACCATTCACTTTCATACTAGATATTGTAGTATTCTTTACTTCATGTTACCTGGAACCATTCACTTTCATACTAGATATTGTAGTATTCTTTACTTCATGTTACCTGGAACCATTCACTTTCATACTAGATATTGTAGTATTCTTTACTTCATGTTACCTGGAACCATTCACTTTCATACTAGATATTGTAGTATTCTTTACTTCATGTTACCTGGAACCATTCACTTTCATACTAGATATTGTAGTATTCTTTACTTCATGTTACCTGGAACCATTCACTTTCATACTAGATATTGTAGTATTATTTACTTAATGTTACCTGGAACCATTCACTTTCATACTAGATATTGTAGTATTCTTTACTTCATGTTACCTGAAACCATTCACTTTCATACTAAATATTGTAGTATTCTTTACTTCATGTTACCTGGAACCATTCACTTTCATACTAGATATTGTAGTTTTCTTTACTTCATGTTACCTGGAACCATTCATTTTCATACTAGATATTGTAGTATTCTTTACTTCATGTTACCTGGAACCAGAGGTGTGGACTCGAGTCATGTGACTTGGACTCGAGTCAGACTCGAGTCATGAATTTGATGACTTCAGACTCGACTCGACAAAATGTACAAAGACTTGCAACTCGACTTGGACTTTAACATCAATGACTCGTGACTTGACTTGGACTTGCGCCTTATGACTCGAGAAGACTTGCTACGAGGACTTGTAATGACTTGCAAAGGCTTGCTAAGAGGACTTGAAATGACTCGAAACTAAAATGTAGGACTTTGGACTCGACTTGAGACTTGATGGCTTTGACTTTTGACTCGACTTGGGACTTGCCTCATCTTTGACTCGACTTGACTCGGGACTCGAGGGCAAAGACTTGAGACTTACTTGTGACTTGCATAACAATGACTTTGTCCCACCTCTGCCTGGAACCGCTTGCCGGTACCGCTTGCTGTGCGGTAGCAGAGAGAACAGTCTATGACTTGGGTAACTGGAGTGTTTGACAGTTTTTTGGGCCTTCCTCTGACACCGCCTGGTATAGAGGTCCTGGATGGCAGGGAGCTCGGCCCCAGTGATGTACTGAGCTGTACGCACTACCCTCTGTAGCGCCTTACGGGCGGATGCTGAGCAGTTGCCAAACCAGGTGGTGATGCAACCGTTCTGGAAGCTCTCGATGGTGCAGCTGTAGAACTTTTTGAGGATCTGGGACCAATGCCAAATCTTTTCAGTCTCCTGAGGGAGAAAAGGTGTTGTCGTGCCCTCTTCACAACTTCCTTGGTGTGTCGTCTAGGTAATTGCCTGTTGCTGTGTGCTCTGTGTCGTCTAGGTAACTGCCTGTTGCTGTGTGCTCTGTGTCGTCTAGGTAACTGCCTGTTGCTGTGTGCTCTGTGTCGTCTAGGTAACTGCCTGTTGCTGTGTGCTCTGTGTCGTCTAGGTAACTGCCTGTTGCTGTGTGCTCTGTGTCGTCTAGGTAACTGCCTGTTGCTGTGTGCTCTGTGTCGTCTAGGTAACTGCCTGTTGCTGTGTGCTCTGTGTCGTCTAGGTAACTGCCTGTTGCTGTGTGCTCTGTGTCGTCTAGGTAACTGCCTGTTGCTGTGTGCTCTGTGTCGTCTAGGTAACTGCCTGTTGCTGTGTGCTCTGTGTCGTCTAGGTAACTGCCTGTTGCTGTGTGCTCTGTGTCGTCTAGGTAACTGCCTGTTGCTGTGTGCTCTGTGTCATTATGAGGACCTGAGGAGGGTCACCAACCTGTTCATTCTCAACCTGCTGACCTGTGACCTCCTCTTCACCCTGACCCTGCCCTTCTGGGCCGTCTATCACCTGACACCTGATATGTAATCGCTGCCAAAGGTGCTTCAACAAAGTACTGAGTAAAGGGTCTGAATACTTATGTAAATGTGATATTTCAGTTTTTTACTTTTAATACATTTGGTTTTGCTTTGTCATTATGGGGTATTGTGTGTAGATTGATGAGGGGAAAAAACAATTTAATCAATTTTAGAAAAAGGCTGTAACTTAACAAAATGTGGAAAAAATCAAGGGATCTGAATACTTTCCGAATGCACTGTATATTAATTACAAATCAGCCTTTTAGTTCAATCGTGTTGTAGTCTATTGCAGAGTTACAATGTGTAACCATTGATGTCCCAGGACCAGGATTGGTAAACACAGTTGAAGTGTATAATTGTAATGCATACATGCAGACACAGCACCATTCACAGACTGGACTTTGATCCTTCTGGTATTGGATACTCCTGGTATTGGATCCTTCTGGTATTGGATACTTCTGGTATTGGATATAACTGATAAATAATGTCTCACAGACATTCATACCTGAGATCACCTTTATTTACCATAGTAGAGTATATGCTTGGTAATAACTACATGTAGATACGACTTCCATCCTTGGAACAATAAAGTTATGTTATATTCTACTCAGTCCATAGGCTTCATCGATGCCATTCAGACTGTCTTGAAGTCAATACAACCAGCTATGCTAGCTTAGGTTCGTAGCTAGGTTCATAGCTAGCTAGCTAATATCAACATTATAATATTGACATGTAGCATTCATGTGTGTAACAGTCATTTTCTGCAAATTCTTGGGGATTAAATGATTAACTGGTGGAAGCAATTAAAACCACTGTTCTGAACTAATATTTAAACCAAACTTTTAGGGTCCACACACAGATCAGCTACATTGCTAGCTACACATCCATAGGCATACAGGTATGTTTGATCTTCCACTACACAATAAGCAAGAAAATAGTTAGCTAGCTGCGTTACTTCAGCTGCATTGGGTGGTAAATATCAGCTCTCAATTCAAAGGGCTTTATTGGCATTGGCATACTGTATGCTTACATTGCCAAAGCATTGCTCTCTGGATCAGAGCTCTGTCCCTTTGGCAATGCTCTCTGGATCAGAGCTCTGTCCCTTTGGCAATGCTCTCTGGATCAGAGCTCTGTCCCTTTGGCAATGCTCTCTGGATCAGAGCTCTGTCCCTTTGGCATTGCTCTCTGGATCAGAGCTCTGTCCCTTTGGCAATGCTCTCTGGATCAGAGCTCTGTCCCTTTGGCATTGCTCTCTGGATCAGAGCTCTGTCCCTTTGGCAATGCTCTCTGGATCAGAGCTCTGTCCCTTTGGCAATGCTCTCTGGATCAGAGCTCTGTCCCTTTGGCATTGCTCTCTGGATCAGAGCTCTGTCCCTTTGGCAATGCTCTCTGGATCAGAGCTCTGTCCCTTTGGCATTGCTCTCTGGATCAGAGCTCTGTCCCTTTGGCAATGCTCTCTGGATCAGAGCTCTGTCCCTTTGGCATTGCTCTCTGGATCAGAGCTCTGTCCCTTTGGCAATGCTCTCTGGATCAGAGCTCTGTCCCTTTGGCAATGCTCTCTGGATCAGAGCTCTGTCCCTTTGGCAATGCTCTCTGGATCAGAGCTCTGTCCCTTTGGTATTGCTCTCTGGATCAGAGCTCTGTCCCTTTGGCAATGCTCTCTGGATCAGAGCTCTGTCCCTTTGGCAATGCTCTCTGGATCAGAGCTCTGTCCCTTTGGCATTGCTCTCTGGATCAGAGCTCTGTCCCTTTGGCATTGCTCTCTGGATCAGAGCTCTGTCCCTTTGGCATTGCTCTCTGGATCAGAGCTCTGTCCCTTTGGCAATGCTCTCTGGATCAGAGCTCTGTCCCTTTGGCGGCTGTGGCCGGTGTCTCAGCAGCCCTCTTCTCAGATGAGTTCTATGGCTCTGGCTTCGCAATCTGCTTCGAGACACGGCAGAGGCTGGATCATTCCGGCGAATGTGATAAGGAGTTCGATGGTGAGGCATATATCTGTGCCTGGGGCAAAGACTTTGTGTTTTCCTGGGGCAAAAGTTCAGGATATCACCAGGTTGCTTCCCGAGGCTGTGAGTCAGTCACCGGGGGCTGATACTGTCAAGGTTCATGTGGGGTCAAATGACATTATGAAAGGCAGAACAGCTGAAGATGGATTTCAAAGAACTGATTGGGTCTCTACTTGACACCAACAAACACCCCATAATATCTGGCCCTCTGCCCTCCCTAAAGCGTGGCATTGAACGGTTCAGCAGACTTTTAGCCCTCCATAACTGGCTACGAGACTATTGCAGCTCTGTGGGTGTAACATTTATTGACAATTTTGATATCTTCTGGAAACTAAGCTTGTATTATAAAGAGGATGGGATCCACTCAAATAATTTAGGTACCTGGATCCTTTCACAGCATTATAAGGCTGCGTTGAGACAATGACTTATCAATTACCTAAGTCCAGCTCATTTAATCCCTACCACTGTGTCGCTGAGTTGTCATAACGCTTCAGCAAATGTACATTATCCTAGGGGCGTTGGAAGACACAATGTAAGTAACCTAATTTATGTCCCTCTTACTGCCCCGAATGCCTCTGCTGATCCCACAGATATTGTATGCAGTAATCATATGCCTATGAACCAGAGTAATACTGTTAGCACTGAGGTGGTGTGCCCTAGTAGGAAGTCCACTATGTGCAGCTCACCCTGCACTAATAAAAATAACCAGAGTATGTTTACCTCTGCTGAGCTTCCCAGTAAAGCAAGAAACATTATCAAGCATCTCAGAAATAAAATAGCCCACGTTAACATATGTAGCTTAAGAAACAAGGTTCATGAAATCAATAACTTGCTAGTAACAGATGACATTCATATTCTGACAATCTCTGAAACTCACTTAGATGATACCTTTGATGATACAGTGGAAGCAATACAAGGTTATAACATTTACAGAAAATACAGAAATGCCAATGGGGGCGGTGTTGCTGTTTATATTCAGAACCACATCCCTGTAAAGCTTAGAGAGGATCTCATGTTAAATACTGTTGAAGTAATATGGCTACAGGTTCATCTGCCTCACCTAAAGCCCATTCTGGTGGGAAGCTGCTATAGACCACCAAGTACTAACAGTCAGTATCTGGATAACATGTGTGAAATGCTTGATAATACACTAACAGTCAAAGGTTTGGACACACCTACTCATTCAAGGGTTTTTCTTTATTTTTACTATTTTTTACATTGTAGAAAAGTAGTGAAGACACCCAAACTATGAAATAACACATATGGAATCATGTAGTAACCAAAAAAGTGTTAAACAAATCAAAATACATTTTACATTTGAAATTCTTCAAATAGCCTCCCTTTGCCTTGATGGCAGCTTTGCACACTCTTGGCATTACCGAACGCATTACCGGGGGCAAACTACCCGCCCTCCAAGACACCCGATGTCACAGGAAGGCCAAAAAGATCATCAAGGACATCAGGGTGGTGGAGGGTGGTGGACCCAGGGACAGGACGGGGCGAACCAGCTACATTGTGTGCACAGGAAGGCCAAAAAGACAACAAGGACATCAACCACCCGAGCCACTTCCTGCTCACCCCACTATCATCCAGAAGGAGAGGTCAGTACAGGTGCATCAAAGCTGGGACCGAGAGAATGAAAAACAGCTTCTATCTCAAGGCCATCAGACTGTTAAATAGCCATCACTAGCACATTAGAGGCCGCTGCTGCCTATTGAAATCACTGGCCACTTTAAGAAATGGAACACTAGTCACTTTAATAATGTTTCCATATCTTGCACTACTCATCTCATATGTATATACTGTATTCTATAATATTCTACTATATAATAATAATAATATGCCATTTAGCAGACGCTTTTATCCAAAGCGACTTACAGTCATGCGTGCATACATTTTTTTGTGTATGGGTGGTCCCGGGGATCGAACCCACTACCTTGGCGTTACAAGCGCCGTGCTCTACCAGCTGAGCTACAGAGGACCACATGTGGGGTATGTGGGGTATATCTTAGTCCATGCCGCTCTGTCATTGCTTGTCCATTTATATGTATATATATATATATATTCTTAAATCCCATTCCTTACTAGTTTTGTGTGTTTTTAGGTATATGTTGTGAAATTGTTAGATATTACTTGTCAACGCGTGCTGTAGGTGGGTGCAGTGGTGGAATCAAACGCAGGACACAGACGGATAGTCCAACAGACTTTAGTAATGCCAAACACGGCAATCGGACAACTCTTGCCCGAAGGCGAAATACGCACGAAGGCGAAACAAAACAACAGCGCACAAAACAGGTGCGTAATTACTCCAGCGCAGTGGAGGGAAGCTCAACCGAGCGAAATACACGACTGACAAAATCAATACCACACAACACGAGACAAACACAACGAGAAACTTATAGAACACTAATAGGCTAAACGAGAACAGGTGTGACAACAAACAGACAAAAGCAAACGAACA
The DNA here is from genome assembly GCF_020615455.1 of Coregonus clupeaformis. Taxonomy (NCBI): domain Eukaryota; kingdom Metazoa; phylum Chordata; class Actinopteri; order Salmoniformes; family Salmonidae; genus Coregonus; species Coregonus clupeaformis. The sequence continues at coordinate 42,634,448 of NC_059212.1, read as the reverse complement.
TGAAACATACAACGGTGGCAGCTAGTATTCCGGAGACAACGAAAGCCGAAGCCTGCCCGAACAAGGGAGAGAGGCAGCCTCGGCCGAAACCGTGACATTACTTGTTAGATATTACTGCACTATCAGAGCTAGAAGCACAAGCATTTCGCTACACCTGCAATAACATCTGCTAAACACGTGTATGTGACAAATACATTTTTATTTTATTTTATTTTATTTCAAATTTCCATTGATAAAATGCAATTGTGTTCATTGTCTGTAGCTTATGCCTCTGTGGTTCAATGTGGAGTAGTACAGTGAGGGAAAAAAGTATTTGATCCCCCGCTGATTTTGTACGTTTGCCCACTGACAAAGACATGATCAGTCTATAATTTTAATGGTAGGTTTATTTGAACAGTGAGAGACAGAATAACAACAAAGAAATCCAGAAAAACGCATGTCAGAAATGTTATAAATTGATTTTCATTTTAATGAGGGAAATAAGTACTTGACCCCTCTGCAAAACATGACTTAGTACTTGGTGGCAAAACCCTTTTTGGCAATCACAGAGGTCAGACGTTTCTTGTAGTTGGCCACCAGGTTTGCACACATCTCAGGAGGGATTTTGTCCCACTCCTCTTTGCAGATCTTCTCCAAGTCATTAAGGTTTCGATGCTGACATCTGGCAACTCGAACCTTCAGCTCCCTCCACAGATTTTCTATGGGATTAAGGTCTGGAGACTGGCTAGGCCACTCCAGGACCTTGATGTGCTTCTTCTTGAGCCACTCCTTTGTTGCCTTTGCCGTGTGTTTTGGGTTATTGTCATGCTGGAATACCCATCCACGACCCATTTTCAATGCCCTGGCTGAGGGAAGGAGGTTCTCACCCAAAATTTGACGGTACATTGCCCCGTCCATCGTCCCTTTGATGCGGTGAAGTTGTCCTGTCCCCTTAGCAGAAAAACACTACCAAAGCATAATGTTTCCACCTCCATGTTTAACGGTGGGGATGGTGTTCTTGGGGTCATAGGCAGCATTCCTCCTCCTCCAAACACGGCGAGTTGAGTTGTGCCAAAGAGCTCCATTTTGGTCTCATCTGACCACAACACTTTCACCCAGTTCTCATCTGAATCATTCAGATGTTCATTGGCAAACTTCAGACGAGCATGTATATATGCTTTTTTGAGCAGGGGGACCTTGCGGGTGCTGCAGGATTTCAGTCCTTCACGGCGTAGTGTGTTACCAATTGTTTTCTTGGTGACTATGGTCCCAGCTGCCTTGAGATCATTGACAAGATCCTCCCGTGTAGTTCTGGGCTGATTCCTCACCGTTCTCATGATCATTGCAACTCCACGAGGTGAGATCTTGCATGGAGCCCCAGGCCGAGGGAGATTGACAGTTATTTTGTGTTTCTTCCATTTGCGAATAATCGCACCAACTGTTGTCACCTTCTCACCAAGCTGCTTGGCGATGGTCTTGTAGCCCATTCCAGCCTTGTGTAGGTCTACAATCTTGTCCCTGACATCCTTGGAGAGCTCTTTGGTCTTGGCCATGGTGGAGAGTTTGGAATCTGATTGATTGATTGCTTCTGTGGACAGGTGTCTTTTATACAGGTAACAAACTGAGATTAGGAGCACTCCCTTTAAGAGTGTGTTCCTAATCTCAGCTCGTTACCTGTATAAAAGACACCTGGGAGCCAGAAATCTTTCTGATTGAGAGGGGGTCAAATAATTATTTCCCTCATTAAAATGCAAATCAATTTATAACATTTTTGACATGAACGAATTGCAAAAATCTCTGAAGCTGGAGACTCTTATCTCCCTCACTAACTTTAAGCATCAGTTGTCAGAGCAGCTTACCGATCACTGCACCTGTACACAGCCCATCTGAAATTAGCCCACCCAACTACCTCATCCCTATATTGTTATTTATTTAGCTCATTTGCACCCCAGTATCTCTATTTGCACATCATCTTTTGCACATCTATCACTCCAGTGTTAATAATAAATTGTAATTATTTTGCACTATGGCCTATTTATTGCCTTACCTCCATAACGTACTACATTTGCACACACTGTATATAGATTTTCTATTGTGTTATTGACTTTATGTTTTGTTTTACCCCATATGTAACTCTGTGTTGTTGTTTTTATCGCACTGCTTTGCTTTATCTTGGCCAGGTCACAGTTGTAAATGAGAACTTGTTCTCAACTGGCTTACCTGGTTAAATAAAGGTGAAATAAAAAATAAATAAAAACGAACCTTAACCACACTGCTAACCTTATGCCTAACCTTAAATGAAGAACAAAAAGCACATTTTGGTTTCCATGAATATTTACGATATAGCCAAAAAATTTACAGATAAGAGGAATACAAAATATTTGTATAACTAAACCAAGATAGTCCGTCGTTTCAAATGGGAGCAAATGAGTTATAGTGGGCAGAACAAGCAAGGAGGTGGGCGGAGCCAAGCAAGGAGGTGGGCAGAGCCAAGCAAGGAGGTGGGCAGAGCCAAGCAAGGAGGTGGGCAGAGCCAAGCACGAGCTAACAAGATCCTATTGGCACGTTCTAGGGAACATATTTCTGTGAAGTGTGTGTGTGCAATAACATTGACTTTTTAGTCATTTAGCGACTTACAGTTAATGCATTCATCTTAAGATAGTTAAGTGGGACAACCACATATCACAGGCATAGAAAGTACATTTTTCCTCAATAACGTAGCTGTCAGTAGAGTCAGAGATAAAAGGGGGGGATCAAGGGGGGGTCGAGGTGAGGAGGATGATTATTTAAGATACTGTGAGGACAGATGCTGGGAGACAGGAAGCAATTAGGAAGCAATTACAGGGAGTGAACATTTTACCTCTTAAGGATCAGACCCTTTTTTAAAATGTTCGCCTAAAATGACATACCCAAATCTAACTGCCTGTAGCTCAGGATGTGAAGCAAGAAAATGCATATTCTTGATACTATTTGAAAGGAAAAACGTTGAAGTTTGTGGAAATGTGAAATTAATGTAGGAGAATATAACACATTAGATCTGGTGAAAGATAATACAAACCAAAAAACATGCTTAAAAAAATAAATAATCATGATCTTTGAAATGCAAGAGAAAGGCCACAATATAATATTGCAGTTTAGGCACAATTTAGAGTTCAGCCACTAGATGGCAGCAGTGTGAGTGTAAAGTTTCAGATTGATCCAGTGAAGCATTGCAGTACTGGACTATTTTGTATCAAGTCTGCCCAAATGTGCCGAATTGGTCAATTGAAACATTTGCAAGTACATAGGTATAGAGAACATACAAAAATGATACATATATTTTTTTATTTTAGTCATTTTACCAGACGCTCTTATCCAGAGCAACTTACAGTTAGTGAATACATATATTTTTTATACTGGCCCCCCGTGGGAATCAAACCCACAACCCTGGCGTTGCAAATGCCATGCTCTATCAACTGAGCTACATCCCTGCCAGCCATTCCCTCCCCTACCCTGGACAATTGTGCGCCACTCATGAGTCTCCAGGTCGCGGCCGGCTGCAACAGAGCCTGGATTCAAACCAGGATCTCTAGTGGCACAGTTAGCACTGCGATTCGAACCACTGCGCCACTTAGGAGCTAGAGCTGATATGGTAATACAAAATGTAAGTTTACACACTCCCCGGAATGTCATACATGATGCATTGCCACATCCACCACAACCCCATGCATTGCCACATCCACCACAACCCCATGCATTGCCACATCCACCACAACCCCATGCATTGCCACATCCACCACAACCCCATGCATTGCCACATCCACCACAACCCCATGCATTGCCACATCCACCCCAACCCCATGCATTGCCACATCCACCACAACCCCATGCATTGCCACATCCACCCCAACCCCATGCATTGCCACATCCACCACAACCCCATGCATTGCCACATCCACCACAACCCCATGCATTGCCACATCCACCACAACCCCATGCATTGCCACATCCACCACAACCCCATGCATTGCCACATCCACCACAACCCCATGCATTGCCACATCCACCACAACCCCATGCATTGCCACATCCACCCCAACCCCATGCATTGCCACATCCACCCCAACCCCATGCATTGCCACATCCACCACAACAAACATTACATACTTAGGACGCTTAATAAGTGACAACGGACAACGAATATATAAAGATAACTTTATTCAGACTGAGATAACTTTATTCCATTACTCAACAATATGAAAGCAGATCTAATTAAATGGAACAATCTTCCCATACATCTTACAGGTAGAATAAACCTCTTCAGAATGGCATGGCTCCCAAAGTTTGTATATTTATTCTCAGTCATACTAATTACCCCACCGAAGACATTCTTTTAAAAAGTATACTCAGTCTTAATGGGAGAATAAAACTCATAGAATAAAAAGGAAGGTTTTACATGGTCCTCAGTCTGAGGGGGGCTTTAACCTTCCGGACATGGAATTGCATCAGCTTGCCACCCAAGGCTTTTACTTGGGACATATAGTTAAATGCACTAAAGAGGAACAATGGATACATATTGAAGATGCGCATGCTCATCGCCAGAATATTTTCACGTTTCTATTTTCAAAGTATAAAGCTAATAACACAAACCTCTTTAAGGATCAGACCCTTTTTTTCACTTTTCGCCTAAAATGACATACCCAAATCTAACTGCCTGTAGCTCAGGACCTGAAGCAAGGATATGCATATTCTTGATACCATTTGAAAGGAAACACTTTGAAGTTTGTGGAAATGTGAAATTAATGTAGGAGAATATAACACATTAGATCTGGTAAAAGATAATACAAACATAAAAACATGCGTTTTCTATTTATTTTTCTGTTCCATCATCTTTGAAATGCAAGAGAAAGGCCACAATATAATATTGCAGTTTAGGCGCAATTTAGATTTTGGCCACTAGATAAATAATAATAATAATATGCCATTTAGCAGACGCTTTTATCCAAAGAGACTTACAGTCATGTGTGCATACATTTTTACGTATGGGTGGTCCCGGGGATCGAACCCACTACCCTGGCATTACAAGCGCCATGCTCTACCAATTGAGCTACAGAGGACCAGATGGCAGCAGTGGGTGTGCAAAGTTTCAGATTGATCCAGTGAAGCATTGCAATACTGGACTATTTTGTATCAAGTCTGCCCAAATGTGCCGAATTGGTAAATTTACATATTTTCAAGTACATAACTATAGAGAACATACAAAAATGATATGGTAATACAAAATGTAAGTTTACACACTCCCAGGAATGTCATACATGATGGATCATTAGCTTATACACTAACTTTCACACATCTAGATGGCTGGGCGGGGTGGGTGTGGAGCCAGAGACAGCAGGGGGTCAAACTGTAGAACCCAGTTCCTACATTTGAATATAAAAATGGATTTTATCAAACAAAACTATGCTACATTTGATCTCTGGGACCCTTAGGATGACAAATCAGAGCAAGATTACTGAATGTAAGTACATTATTTACCTTCAGAGGTGAACGCATCAAACCAGTTGCCGTGATACGTTTTCTGTTGTTGTGCACTCTCCTCAAACAATAGCATGGTATTTTTTCACTGTAATAGCTACTGTAAATTGGACAGTGCAGTTAGATTAACAAGAATGTAAGCTTTCTGCCCATATAAGACATGTCTATGTCCTGGAAAGTTTACTGTTACTTACAACAGTCATGCTAATCACATTAGCGCACGTTAGCTCAACCGTCCCGTATACGGGACACCGATCCCGTAGAGGTTAATGGAAAAAACAGACAGGACCAAAACACGGACAGCGTCTGGGGAAACGAAACAACATCAATGCAGACACGGGGATCAAACAGAGGAACAGATGGCAGGAAGATATATATATCTAACCCTAAGGGAAGGAGTCCAGGTGAGCCCAAGTCTAGCTGATGCGCTCACTGGGGCCAAGATTCCTGCCATCCAGGACCTATATCAAATCAAATCAACTGAAAAGGTTTCCACAGTTTGGGAAAACTCTAATCAAATCAAATCAAATCAAATTGTATTTGTCACATACATGTGTTTAGCCGATGTTATTGCAGGTGTAGCAAAATGCTTGTGCTTCTAGCTCTGACAGTGCAGTAATATCTAACAAGTAATATCTAACAATTTCACAACATATACCCAATACACACAAATCTAAGTAAGGAATGGGATTTAAGAATATATACATAGGGAAAGGGAAAGGGAGATATCTAGTCAGTTGTACAACTGAATGCATTCAACTGAAATGTGTCTTCCGCATTTAACCCAACCCCTCTGAATCAGAGAGGTGCGGGGGGCTGCCTTAATCGACATCCACGTCTTCGGCGCCCGGGGAGCAATTAGGGTTAAGTGCCTTGCTCAAGGGCACATCGACAGATTTTTCACCTAGTCGGCTCGGGGATTAGAACCAGCGACCTTTCGGTTACTGGCACAACGCTCTTAACCACTAAGCTACCTGCGGCATGGACTAAGATACAGTAGAATATTATAGAATAGAATGCAGTATATACATATGAGATGAGTAGTGCAAGATATGGAAACATTATTAAAGTGACTAGTATTCCATTTCTTAAAGTGGCCAGTGATTTCAATAGGCAGCAGCGGCCTCTAATGTGCTAGTGATGGCTATTTAACAGTCTGATGGCCTTGAGATAGAAGCTGTTTTTCATTCTCTCTGTCCCAGCTTTGATGCACCTGTACCGACCTCGCCTTCTGGATGATAGCGGGGTTGAACAGGCAGTGGCTCGGGTGGTTGATGTCCTTGATTATCTTTTTGGCCTTCCTGTGACATCGGGTGCTGTATGTGTCTTGGAGGGCGGGTAGTTTGCCCCCGGTAATGCGTTCCGCAGGCGGTGCAGTTGCCGTCCCAGGCAGTGATACAGCCCGACAGGATGCTCTCAATTGTGCATCTGTAAAAGTTTGTGAGGGTTTTAGGTACCACCTGTATATAGCCTCATTATTGTTATTTTATTGTGTTACTTTTTACTTTAGTTTATTTAGTCAAAATGTTTTAAACTCTATTTCTTGAACTGCATTGTGGTTAAGGGCTTGTAAGTAAGCATTTCACAGTAAGGTCTACACCTGTTGTATTTTACGCATGTGACAAATACAATTTGATTTGATTTGATTTGTGGGATGCGATAAATCCAAAATACAATACATCATAGTACCTATGATGAAAATTACAGGCCTCTCTCATCTTTTTAAGTGGGAGAACTTGCACAATTGGTGGCTGACTAAATACTTTTTCCCCCACTGTATAAGCGGAATGTTCCATTAGCAGCAAAACACCATTATCAAAAGTGTCCACAAATGCGATTATTCTTGTAATGCTTTTATTATAAAGGTGCATTTTAATGGTGTAAATTATCTTCCCCAAACTTAAAACTCACACACTGCGTATGTATGCCAGTTAGGCTCTACACCCGTTGTAAAGCAGATGAATGTGCTTCGTTTTAAGAAGTTATTTGGCCACTTTAGTTGTGATACAAACCTTATCAAAACATATAGGCCTATGGGCTCGGCTTCATGAGGTGTGGACTATGATTTGAAAAAGTCGCAAAAAAAAGCATGCTGTTTCTTGCCTTAAGATGGGAATCATTCACAAGTGATAATCAAACCCAAACGGAATCTGCAGGGATTTTTTTCTATTTTCTGCAGCGATTTCTGCTGAAAATCTGCGGAATGCATTTTTTTGCCTTTAGTGTAGTAAAATTATTTAATAACATCGGGTTTTAATGTAAATAAATGCTTAATTTAGTGTATTAGAATCTACAGTTATCCTTCTACTAAAGCTCTGTCAAAAATTACCTCTACCTTTATATAATCCTTTTATCTTTAACGTTTCCTTCTGGAAAAATATGATAGATAAATAAATAGAGCGTCATCAACAAAGTGCAAAGGCAGATAAATACTAATAATACACTGATGAATCCATCTATAAATACATAAACACCAAACAGATTAGATTAACAATTCTGTCTCTTCGTTCCTTTCCCCATATAACTATTCATTAACTATTATCAAATTGCTTCAAACCAAAACACAGAAAGAGCGGTAGAGTTTGGGGGGTGTGTGACTGACAGGCTTTTTAGTGCTCAATGCTATTATACTTTTTAACATTTCTCTCTGTGAGGCTCCTTCTACGCTGACTAAGTAGCATCTGATAATGTGAGAAAAGTCTCTCTACATCCACTGAGGAATCGTCACAATATGAACTGACATCCTGTCCTGTCTAGCTGACATCCTGTCCTGTCTAGCTGACATCCTGTCCTGTCTAGCTGACATCCTGTCCTGTCTAGCTGACATCCTGTCCTGTCTAGCTGACATCCTGTCCTGCCTAGCTGACATCCTGTCCTGTCTAGCTGACATCCTGTCCTGCCTAGCTGACATCCTGTCCTGTCTAGCTGACATCCTGTCCTGTCTAGCTGACATCCTGTCCTGTCTAGCTGACATCCTGTCCTGTCTAGCTGACATCCTGTCCTGTCTAGCTGACATCCTGTCCTGTCTAGCTGACATCCTGTCCTGTCTAGCTGACATCCTGTCCTGTCTAGCTGTCCACCAGTCCACTGAACTCACTTGCATAGCGTCTAACTTGTCGATGTCAATGTATCTGTGCCACTCCTCTGCAGACACCTGGCTCAGAGCAGGGATGGCATGGACATAGTCCTTAATCACTTAGGCTGGATCTAGAACAGTTAGTGACTTGAACAGGTGAAGGCAGGGGTGCTTCTCTAGCACAGTCTGCAGTTTGATGGAGCTTCTTCCTCTAGAGGCTGCCTCAGCAGTCGTCAGCCCCAGCTGTTCTGCCATACTCAAACTGCATTTGCAGGTCCTCCAGCTTGCTGGCGATGTTGTGGGCTGTTGGCACAGAGGTCTCCTCCAGCTTTGTCAGGTTAGTCTCTATCTCCACACTATGCTCCACAATGAACACTGCCTGGGCTTTCAGCTGGGCCTTGTGTTCCCTCATCCTGGACACACTTTGCCATTTCTGGTAAGGTGGTAGTGATGTCGGTGAGCAGATCCATGTACTATGCCAGGTACTCCACAGCGCGTATCATGAGCCCCACCTGGTCAGCTCAGCTTACACAGGCATCACAGAAGAATTGCCATTTCCCAGCACGAATGATCTCCGCTCCAGACAACCCTGGGGGTGCCTGACAGAACCCCTTCTTCACCAGAGCACACAGCCTGTTCACGTCCTCAAACACCTCCATTAGCAGTCTCAGGAGATGGGCAGAGCAGGTGACGTGTCCGGAGTTGGGGAAGAGGCCCTTCAAGATGCTGGTGAAAGCCTTCTTCATGTAGCTGGCTGAGTCACTTACAAAAGCCCACACATTGTTAAAGTCAACCCCATTGTTGTTGAGACAGGAAATGACAGCTTGGGGCACAGTGGTGAAGTTTCCTTTATCCAAGAAAACCAGGTCTGCTACAACAGGTCGCTCATCCACTGGCTGGAGTAGGATGGAGAGAGCACATCTTCCAAAGGCATCAGTCATCTCATCAAGGATGACATAAATGTTCTTTCCCTCTACAGCATCTTTGATGTCCTGCTCATATTGTAGATAGAGCTTAGGCCCCTTCTCAAGAGGTATATCTGCTTTGATTAATGTTCTTGTGAAGTCCAAGATGAACTCCTATCTGTCAGCTGTGGAGGGGTCTTTGCCGGCCAGGGTCTGTGTTCTTGTTTGGACAGAAAAAAAATGTAGTAGATAAATAACAATGGTTAAATTTGGTAAATAAAAGATTCTCAGGTTGAGTTCAATAGCAGGCCAGTGGATCACTTAAACCTGATAGTATGTCTCACACACAGAGACATTTTCAAACAATAATAGTTAACAAACAAAAAAGTCCCCCAAAATATGTCTGTGACTTGCTGCTTTTGTAATTCCTAACTTGTCACTTGTTTTGATAGCTCCACCACGTCACTTTGCCTAACTTGTTAGGTAGCTAACATTACCTCAGCTGAGTTAGCAAGCCTAGATTACGTGATGGAGCTGGAGTGACGACACCACATGGGAAGCTTGGGAAGCTTGCCATCTCGCTTAATCTTCTCCCACTGGGCTTCCTCTCATCACCATGTTTGGTCGTTCCATCTTCTCCCACTGGGCTTCCTCTCATCACCATGTTTGGTAGTGAGTGGAAACGCCAAGCGGATGCTTCACATTTATACATCTGGTGAAATATCTGTCTCGTTGTTCTATCTGTGGGAATACGTTCTGCATATTTAAGCATAGCTTCATGGGAGTTTTGGGAACCATTCGATAGGAAGTCTTCTTCTTCTGTGGGGTTTTACGGCGGACTACATCGTATTACGGTACCAAACACATCAACCATGTGGAAACCACGTTTGACTCTGTTCCATTTATTCCATTTCAACCATTACTATGATCCCGTCCTCCTATAGCTCCTCCCACCAGCCTCCTCTGTCGTACATGGATGCTCTAACAGCGTATCTTATATACCCCAACTTTACATGTGTCGGGAACTCTTCCTCAAACATCAGTAATATCGATATCCACCACTCCTGGAATGCTTCAACCTATTGATCTAGCCCCAATATCCAATGGGACGCCAGAGATTACACCATTCACCAGTGCTCTGCTCTGAAAATCCAGGCTCTCCACTTCATATGACACTGATTCACGTGGTCATTCCAGCGTTAACTTCTGTTCTCTGACACGCAGGAAACACTCCACCTCTCCTAATGTCTCCTCTACCATGACTTTAAACTGGTCACTCCACCTCTCCTAATGCCTCCTCTACCATGACTTTAAACTGATCACTCCACCTCTCCTAATGCCTCCTCTACCATGACTTTAAACTGATCACTCCACCTCTCCTAATGCCTCCTCTACCATGACTTTAAACTGATCACTCCACCTCTCCTAATGCCTCCTCTACCATCTTTGTGACTTTAAACTGATCACTCCACCTCTCCTAATGCCTCCTCTACCATGACTTTAAACTGATCACTCCACCTCTCCTAATGCCTCCTCTACCATGACTTTAAACTGATCACTCCACCTCTCCTAATGCCTCCTCTACCATGACTTTAAACTGATCACTCCACCTCTCCTAATGCCTCCTCTACCATGACTTTAAACTGATCACTCCACCTCTCCTAATGCCTCCTCTACCATGACTTTAAACTGGTCACTCCACCTCTCCTAATGCCTCCTCTACCATGACTTTAAACTGATCACTCCACCTCTCCTAATGCCTCCTCTACCATGACTTTAAACTGATCACTCCACCTCTCCTAATGCCTCCTCTACCATGACTTTAAACTGATCACTCCACCTCTCCTAATGCCTCCCTCTACCATGACTTTAAACTGATCACTCCACCTCTCCTAATGCCTCCTCTACCATGACTTTAAACTGGTCACTCCACCTCTCCTAATGCCTCCTCTACCATGACTTTAAACTGATCACTCCACCTCTCCTAATGCCTCCTCTACCATGACTTTAAACTGATCACTCCACCTCTCCTAATGCCTCCTCTACCATGACTTTAAACTGATCACTCCACCTCTCCTAATGCCTCCTCTACCATGACTTTAAACTGATCACTCCACCTCTCCTAATGCCTCCTCTACCATGACTTTAAACTGATCACTCCACCTCTCCTAATGCCTCCTCTACCATGACTTTAAACTGATCACTCCACCTCTCCTAATGCCTCCTCTACCATCTTTGTGACTTTAAACTGATCACTCCACCTCTCCTAGTGCAACCTCTATCATCTTTGTGACTTTAAACGGATCTCCCCAAAAAAACATAATTGTTGACAAATCACAATCCAACAATAAACTGATTTTCATTTCCAACTTTAATGAATTTTGCTGACTGACCAACCGGACATGATCATGGACATGATCCATGTACTGTAAGATCCACTGTCCTTATACTGCTGTACCTTCAGTCAAGACAACCTCCTTTTTAAAGTCTGTGTCGTACCTTGGCTAAATTAGTTGATGTTTTCTTGTTATTGTGTTGTTGTTGTTTGGTCCTGTTTTCGCCAGCAGCCAAACAGCTGTTGTTGTTTTCTGTTCTGATGTTTCCCTCCTCCACCTCTTCATCCCCATCCCCCTCTCCTCTCCTCTCCTCTCCTCTCCTCTCTTCTCCTCTCCTCTCCCCTCCCCTCCTCTCCCCTCCCCTCCTCTCCTCTCCATCTCTTCTTCTCTTCTTTCCTTTCCTCTTCTGGGCTATTCACTCATCATATCTCCCTTTTTACCTTGATCTATTTTTTTATTCCCATTATCAGTAAGGATAATCACTGGAACCATGTGGTAGTCACAGAGAGAATGGTTTAACATGGTTTAACATAAAATGGTTTAACAGGGTTTACAGTTTTTCTCGATTGCTAAGACACATTTCTTGAAAGCTGCTCTCCTTTTCTCTTAACTGTGAACACAAAACCCAATTTTCAAGCTACATTCACAAAACCTCAGACTCTTCTTGCAAAACCAAACTTTCACCTCAAAACAGTTCAATCTGTGCTCAAAACTGAACTATGTTGTCAAATCGTGCCCCGAGTCAATCAAAATAAAAAACACTACTGAACAGTCACTAAACACTACGTAGAAAAATAGAAAACAAAATGCTCAGGACATGAAGCTGGAGAAATAAATGTTTATTGTTCACTGTGGGCTAAATGCATGTTGCAAAACAAAAAAAAACTGTGCATTTAGCACTTGTACAAAAAGACAAAACAGAAATCTTGTGCATTTACATGTAGCACTTGTAAAAACAAACATAAATCTTATGCGTTTGCCACTTGTGTACAGTAAGCCCATGTAAAAATAAAGTACAAAAATATACAAATAAGTGCATTACTCAGCCACAGCATCATGTCTCCGTACTGGGTCAGGCCACAGGAATTCATCCACATCACAGGCCACATTTTGTCTGGCCAGGCAACGGGGGAAAAAAACCCTGGCATGCCGTATCCAGGCTTGGCATGCCTCCACACCCATGTCACCACAGGCAAGTCCCATGGCTTCCAGGAGATTTACCCTGGTGTAAGGTTGGCGTTCATATACCTTCCACCGCCATGAGGAGAAAAATTCCTCAATGGGGTTTAGGAAAGGGGAGTACGGTGGAAGGCAAAGATTGATAAAACCTTGGTTCATATTGTACCACTCTCTAACCTGGAGGGCTCTGTGAAAACTCACATTGTCCCAAACAACAACATAGATGGGATGCTCATCCTGCTGCCCTAACAAAGCATCTCGCATGTGATTGAGGAAAATGAGGAGCTGGTGAGTGTTGTAGGGGCCCCAGGTTGGCATGATGGTGGACAACCCCATGATTGCTGATGGCAGCACATAATGTGACATTGCCACCACGCTGCCCAGGAACACCAACAATGGCCCGATGGCCAATCACATTACGGCCTCTCCTTCTCCTTTTGGTGAGATTAAACCCAGCTTCATCCATGTAGATGTATTGATGGGGTCTTTCCATTGCATCCAGTTGAAAACCCTCTGTAGAAATAGATATAGTTTTGTAAGTGATACGGAAAAAGTGATTTAGGCCACTACAGTAAATCACTACTTAGAGTAATCAACATTGAATGTGTTCTGGATACATGCCAACCTGTACATACTGGAATCTTTTGCTCTTTGACTCTGTCTGAGTTGCGATCAAAGGGCACTCTGTATAGCTGTTTCATGCGCAGTCTGTTGCGCTTGAGGACACGATCAACAGTAGAGAGGCTGACACTGTTGATACCCTCAAAATTTAAATGGTCCTCAATGATCTTCTGCTGAATTTCGCTCAGTTTAATGGCATTGTTCTCACGGACCATATCAACAATTAGGGTCTCTTGGTGTGGGGAGAACATACCTGTCCTCCCACCCCCATGTGGCAGTCTTTCAATTCTACAAAAAGAGAACATGGAGTTACAAAAAATATACATGGAATACTAGGCCTACAAACAGTTAGACCAACCCTCCATTACAATACTACAGTACATTGGTACAGTGATGTACTGAAACATATATTTCCTTACAGTATACTGTGGTATAGTATATAGTATGTCATACAGTAATTGCTGTCAACATTTACATACTGTACTATAATGTCAAAAAAAGGTAATTACCTGTTCTCTTCTCTAAATCTTCGGATTATGGTGGACACAGTGAATCTACTGATGTTTGGTTGTACCCTTTGTCCAGCCTCCCTCATGCTCATACCATGGACAAGAACATGGTCAATCACAGTAGCTCTGATTTCATCAGATATTACTGTTCTTTGTCTTCGCTGACCACCTCGACCACCTCGACCTCCTCTCACAGGAACTCTTCCTCTCAGATTTCTATCCATTGTAGGGCCTCACAAACCAGTGCTCTCTGAACTGGCTTACTGTATATGTTCCCTCACATCATTAGCCACAAGTGTGATCAATTTTGAGTTGCTGTGTTCAAGTGGTGACACCTGTGCTCTAATTGTGTTTGACTTTTGTCACCTGTGCTCACCATTATGCAGCACGGGTGCATCACAATGAAAATGTGTTGGCAAGTTATGTCTAAACAGGTGAAAAGTGCTTATGGTTTTGCCAAAAGAGTGATTGATTCAATCAGTGGGTTCAGGCAACTGAGCATTTGGTTCAGACAATAGGGTTTAGTGTTTTAGCAATTGAGAAAAACTGTAAAACGTGTGTCTGTTATGTATATACTGACTAACAAAGTGGAGTTGCATCAGCTAAGTGATGTTAAATGGAGTTGCATCAGCTAGGTGATGTTAAATGGAGTTGCATCAGCTAGGTGATGTTAAATGGAGTTGCATCAGCTAGGTGATGTTAAATGGAGTTGCATCAGCTAGGTGATGTTAAATGGAGTTGCATCAGCTAAGTGATGTTAAATGGAGTTGCATCAGCTAGGTGATGTTAAATGGAGTTGCATCAGCTAAGTGATGTTAAATGGAGTTGCATCAGCTAGGTGATGTTAAATGGAGTTGCATCAGCTAAGTGATGTTAAATGGAGTTGCATCAGCTAGGTGATGTTAAATGGAGTTGCATCAGCTAGGTGATGTTAAATGGAGTTGCATCAGCTAGGTGATGTTAAATGGAGTTGCATCAGCTAGGTGATGTTAAATGGAGTTGCATCAGCTAGGTGATGTTAAATGGAGTTGCATCAGCTAGGTGATGTTAAATGGAGTTGCATCAGCTAAGTGATGTTAAATGGAGTTGCATCAGCTAGGTGATGTTAAATGGAGTTGCATCAGCTAGGTGATGTTAAATGGAGTTGCATCAGCTAGGTGATGTTAAATGGAGTTGCATCAGCTAGGTGATGTTAAATGGAGTTGCATCAGCTAGGTGATGTTAAATGGAGTTGCATCAGCTAGGTGATGTTAAATGGAGTTGCATCAGCTAAGTGATGTGATGTTAAATGGAGTTGCATCAGCTAGGTGATGTGATGTTAAATGGAGTTGCATCAGCTAAGTGATGTTAAATGGAGTTGCATCAGCTAGGTGATGTTAAATGGAGTTGCATCAGCTAAGTGATGTTAAATGGAGTTGCATCAGCTAGGTGATGTTAAATGGAGTTGCATCAGCTAGGTGATGTTAAATGGAGTTGCATCAGCTAGGTGATGTGATGTTAAATGGAGTTGCATCAGCTAAGTGATGTTAAATGGAGTTGCATCAGCTAAGTGATGTTAAATGGAGTTGCATCAGCTAGGTGATGTTAAATGGAGTTGCATCAGCTAGGTGATGTTAAATGGAGTTGCATCAGCTAGGTGATGTTAAATGGAGTTGCATCAGCTAGGTGATGTTAAATGGAGTTGCATCAGCTAGGTGATGTTAAATGGAGTTGCATCAGCTAGGTGATGTTAAATGGAGTTGCATCAGCTAGGTGATGTTAAATGGAGTTGCATCAGCTAGGTGATGTTAAATGGAGTTGCATCAGCTAGGTGATGTTAAATGGAGTTGCATCAGCTAGGTGATGTTAAATGGAGTTGCATCAGCTAAGTGATGTTAAGTGGAGTTGCATCAGCTAGGTGATGTTAAATGGAGTTGCATCAGCTAAGTGATGTTAAATGGAGTTGCATCAGCTAAGTGATGTTAAATGGGGTTGCATCAGCTAGGTGATGTTAAATGGAGTTGCATCAGCTAGGTGATGTTAAATGGAGTTGCATCAGCTAAGTGATGTTAAATGGAGTTGCATCAGCTAAGTGATGTTAAATGGAGTTGCATCAGCTAAGTGATGTTAAATGGAGTTGCATCAGCTAAGTGATGTTAAATGGAGTTGCATCAGCTAGGTGATGTTGAATGGAGTTGCATCAGCCAGGTGATGTTAAATGGAGTTGCATCAGCTAGGTGATGTTAAATGGAGTTGCATCAGCTAGGGTGATGTTAAATGGAGTTGCATCAGCTAAGTGATGTTAAATGGAGTTGCATCAGCTAGGTGATGTTAAATGGAGTTGCATCAGCTAAGTGATGTTAAATGGAGTTGCATCAGCTAGGTGATGTTAAATGGAGTTGCATCAGCTAAGTGATGTTAAATGGAGTTGCATCAGCTAGGTGATGTTAAATGGAGTTGCATCAGCTAGGTGATGTTAAATGGAGTTGCATCAGCTAGGTGATGTTAAATGGAGTTGCATCAGCTAGGTGATGTTAAATGGAGTTGCATCAGCTAGGTGATGTTAAATGGAGTTGCATCAGCTAGGTGATGTTAAATGGAGTTGCATCAGCTAAGTGATGTTAAATGGAGTTGCATCAGCTAGGTGATGTTAAATGGAGTTGCATCAGCTAGGTGATGTTAAATGGAGTTGCATCAGCTAGGTGATGTTAAATGGAGTTGCATCAGCTAGGTGATGTTAAATGGAGTTGCATCAGCTAGGTGATGTTAAATGGAGTTGCATCAGCTAATGGTGATGTTAAATGGAGTTGCATCAGCTAAGTGATGTGATGTTAAATGGAGTTGCATCAGCTAGGTGATGTGATGTTAAATGGAGTTGCATCAGCTAAGTGATGTTAAATGGAGTTGCATCAGCTAGGTGATGTTAAATGGAGTTGCATCAGCTAAGTGATGTTAAATGGAGTTGCATCAGCTAGGTGATGTTAAATGGAGTTGCATCAGCTAGGTGATGTTAAATGGAGTTGCATCAGCTAGGTGATGTGATGTTAAATGGAGTTGCATCAGCTAAGTGATGTTAAATGGAGTTGCATCAGCTAAGTGATGTTAAATGGAGTTGCATCAGCTAGGTGATGTTAAATGGAGTTGCATCAGCTAGGTGATGTTAAATGGAGTTGCATCAGCTAGGTGATGTTAAATGGAGTTGCATCAGCTAGGTGATGTTAAATGGAGTTGCATCAGCTAGGTGATGTTAAATGGAGTTGCATCAGCTAGGTGATGTTAAATGGAGTTGCATCAGCTAGGTGATGTTAAATGGAGTTGCATCAGCTAGGTGATGTTAAATGGAGTTGCATCAGCTAGGTGATGTTAAATGGAGTTGCATCAGCTAGGTGATGTTAAATGGAGTTGCATCAGCTAAGTGATGTTAAGTGGAGTTGCATCAGCTAGGTGATGTTAAATGGAGTTGCATCAGCTAAGTGATGTTAAATGGAGTTGCATCAGCTAAGTGATGTTAAATGGGGTTGCATCAGCTAGGTGATGTTAAATGGAGTTGCATCAGCTAGGTGATGTTAAATGGAGTTGCATCAGCTAAGTGATGTTAAATGGAGTTGCATCAGCTAAGTGATGTTAAATGGAGTTGCATCAGCTAAGTGATGTTAAATGGAGTTGCATCAGCTAAGTGATGTTAAATGGAGTTGCATCAGCTAGGTGATGTTAAATGGAGTTGCATCAGCTAGGTGATGTTAAATGGAGTTGCATCAGCTAGGTGATGTTAAATGGAGTTGCATCAGCTAGGTGATGTTAAATGGAGTTGCATCAGCTAGGTGATGTTAAATGGAGTTGCATCAGCTAAGTGATGTTAAATGGAGTTGCATCAGCTAGGTGATGTTAAATGGAGTTGCATCAGCTAAGTGATGTTAAATGGAGTTGCATCAGCTAGGTGATGTTAAATGGAGTTGCATCAGCTAGGTGATGTTAAATGGAGTTGCATCAGCTAGGTGATGTTAAATGGAGTTGCATCAGCTAGGTGATGTTAAATGGAGTTGCATCAGCTAGGTGATGTTAAATGGAGTTGCATCAGCTAGGTGATGTTAAATGGAGTTGCATCAGCTAAGTGATGTTAAGTGGAGTTGCATCAGCTAGGTGATGTTAAATGGAGTTGCATCAGCTAAGTGATGTTAAATGGAGTTGCATCAGCTAAGTGATGTTAAATGGGGTTGCATCAGCTAGGTGATGTTAAATGGAGTTGCATCAGCTAGGTGATGTTAAATGGAGTTGCATCAGCTAAGTGATGTTAAATGGAGTTGCATCAGCTAGGTGATGTTAAATGGAGTTGCATCAGCTAAGTGATGTTAAGTGGAGTTGCATCAGCTAGGTGATGTTAAATGGAGTTGCATCAGCTAGGTGATGTTAAATGGAGTTGCATCAGCTAGGTGATGTGATGTTAAATGGAGTTGCATCAGCTAAGTGATGTTAAATGGAGTTGCATCAGCCAGGTGATGTTAAATGGAGTTGCATCAGCTAAGTGATGTGATGTTAAATGGAGTTGCATCAGCTAAGTGATGTTAAGTGGAGTTGCATCAGCTAGGTGATGTTAAATGGAGTTGCATCAGCTAGGTGATGTTAAATGGAGTTGCATCAGCTAGGTGATGTTAAATGGAGTTGCATCAGCTAGGTGATGTTAAATGGAGTTGCATCAGCTAGGTGATGTTAAATGGAGTTGCATCAGCTAGGTGATGTTAAATGGAGTTGCATCAGCTAGGTGATGTTAAATGGAGTTGCATCAGCTAGGTGATGTTAAATGGAGTTGCATCAGCTAGGTGATGTTAAATGGAGTTGCATCAGCTAAGTGATGTGATGTTAAATGGAGTTGCATCAGCTAAGTGATGTTAAATGGAGTTGCATCAGCTAGGTGATGTTAAATGGAGTTGCATCAGCTAAGTGATGTGATGTTAAATGGAGTTGCATCAGCTAGGTGATGTGATGTTAAATGGAGTTGCACTCAGCTAAGTGATGTTAAATGGAGTTGCATCAGCTAGGTGATGTTAAATGGAGTTGCATCAGCTGAGGTGATGTGTAAATGGAGTTGCATCAGCTAAGTGATGTTAAATGGAGTTGCATCAGCTAAGGTGATGTTAAATGGAGTTGCATCAGCTAAGTGATGTTAAATGGAGTTGCATCAGCTAGCTGTGATGTTAAATGGAGTTGCATCAGCTAAGTGATGTTAAATGGAGTTGCATCAGCTAGGTGATGTTAAATGGAGTTGCATCAGCTAAGTGATGTGATGTTAACATGGAGTTGCATCAGCTAGGTGATGTTTTAAATGGAGTTGCATCAGCTAGGTGATGTTTTAAATGGAGTTGCATCAGCTAGGTGATGTTAAATGGGGCTTCATCAGCTAGGTGATGTTAAATGGAGTTGCATCAGCTAGGTGATGTTAAATGGAGTTGCATCAGCTAGGTGATGTTAAATGGAGTTGCATCAGCTAAGTGATGTTAAATGGAGTTGCATCAGCTAGGTGATGTTAAATGGAGTTGCATCAGCTAAGTGATGTTAAATGGAGTTGCATCAGCTAGGTGATGTTAAATGGAGTTGCATCAGCTAGATGTGATGTTAAATGGAGTTGCATCAGCTAGGTGATGTGATGTTAAATGGAGTTGCATCAGCTAAGTGATGTTAAATGGAGTTGCATCAGCTAGGTGATGTTAAATGGAGTTGCATCAGCTAGGTGATGTGATGTTAAATGGAGTTGCATCAGCTAAGTGATGTTAATTGAGTTGCATCAGCTAGGTGATGTTAAATGGAGTTGCATCAGCTAGGTGATGTTAAATGGAGTTGCATCAGCTAGGTGATGTTAAATGGAGTTGCATCAGCTGGGTGATGTTAAATGGAGTTGCATCAGCTAGGTGATGTTAAATGGAGTTGCATCAGCTAGGTGATGTTAAATGGAGTTGCATCAGCTAAGTGATGTTAAGTGGAGTTGCATCAGCTAGGTGATGTTAAATGGAGTTGCATCAGCTAAGTGATGTTAAATGGAGTTGCATCAGCTAAGTGATGTTAAATGGGGTTGCATCAGCTAGGTGATGTTAAATGGAGTTGCATCAGCTAGGTGATGTTAAATGGAGTTGCATCAGCTAAGTGATGTTAAATGGAGTTGCATCAGCCAGGTGATGTTAAATGGAGTTGCATCAGCTAAGTGATGTTAAGTGGAGTTGCATCAGCTAGGTGATGTTAAATGGAGTTGCATCAGCTAGGTGATGTTAAATGGAGTTGCATCAGCTAGGTGATGTGATGTTAAATGGAGTTGCATCAGCTAAGTGATGTTAAATGGAGTTGCATCAGCTAGGTGATGTTAAATGGAGTTGCATCAGCTAAGTGATGTGATGTTAAATGGAGTTGCATCAGCTAAGTGATGTTAAGTGGAGTTGCATCAGCTAGGTGATGTTAAATGGAGTTGCATCAGCTAGGTGATGTTAAATGGAGTTGCATCAGCTAGGTGATGTTAAATGGAGTTGCATCAGCTAGGTGATGTTAAATGGAGTTGCATCAGCTAGGTGATGTTAAATGGAGTTGCATCAGCTAGGTGATGTTAAATGGAGTTGCATCAGCTAGGTGATGTTAAATGGAGTTGCATCAGCTAGGTGATGTTAAATGGAGTTGCATCAGCTAGGTGATGTTAATGGAGTTGCATCAGCTAAGTGATGTGATGTTAAATGGAGTTGCATCAGCTAAGTGATGTTAAATGGAGTTGCATCAGCTAGGTGATGTTAAATGGAGTTGCATCAGCTAAGTGATGTGATGTTAAATGGAGTTGCATCAGCTAGGTGATGTGATGTTAAATGGAGTTGCATCAGCTAAGTGATGTTAAATGGAGTTGCATCAGCTAGGTGATGTTAAATGGAGTTGCATCAGCTAGGTGATGTGATGTTAAATGGAGTTGCATCAGCTAAGTGATGTTAAATGGAGTTGCATCAGCTAGGTGATGTTAAATGGAGTTGCATCAGCTAGGTGATGTTAAATGGAGTTGCATCAGCTAAGTGATGTGATGTTAAATGGAGTTGCATCAGCTAAGTGATGTTAAATGGAGTTGCATCAGCTAGGTGATGTTAAATGGAGTTGCATCAGCTAAGTGATGTGATGTTAAATGGAGTTGCATCAGCTAGGTGATGTGATGTTAAATGGAGTTGCATCAGCTAAGTGATGTTAAATGGAGTTGCATCAGCTAGGTGATGTTAAATGGAGTTGCATCAGCTAGGTGATGTGATGTTAAATGGAGTTGCATCAGCTAAGTGATGTTAAATGGAGTTGCATCAGCTAGGTGATGTTAAATGGAGTTGCATCAGCTAGGTGATGTTAAATGGAGTTGCATCAGCTAGGTGATGTTAAATGGAGTTGCATCAGCTAGGTGATGTTAAATGGAGTTGCATCAGCTAGGTGATGTTAAATGGAGTTGCATCAGCTAGGTGATGTGATGTTAAATGGAGTTGCATCAGCTAAGTGATGTTAAATGGAGTTGCATCAGCTAGGTGATGTGATGTTAAATGGAGTTGCATCAGCTAGGTGATGTTAAATGGAGTTGCATCAGCTAGGTGATGTTAAATGGAGTTGCATCAGCTAGGTGATGTTAAATGGAGTTGCATCAGCTAGGTGATGTTAAATGGAGTTGCATCAGCTAGGTGATGTTAAATGGAGTTGCATCAGCTAGGTGATGTGATGTTAAATGGAGTTGCATCAGCTAGGTGATGTTAAATGGAGTTGCATCAGCTAGGTGATGTTAAATGGAGTTGCATCAGCTAGGTGATGTTAAATGGAGTTGCATCAGCTAGGTGATGTTAAATGGAGTTGCATCAGCTAAGTGATGTTAAATGGAGTTGCATCAGCTAGGTGATGTTAAATGGAGTTGCATCAGCTAGGTGATGTTAAATGGAGTTGCATCAGCTAGGTGATGTTAAATGGAGTTGCATCAGCTAGGTGATGTTGTAAATGGAGTTGCATCAGCTAGGTGATGTTAAATGGAGTTGCATCAGCTAAGTGATGTTAAATGGAGTTGCATCAGCTAGGTGATGTTAAATGGAGTTGCATCAGCTAAGTGATGTTAAATGGAGTTGCATCAGCTAGGTGATGTTAAATGGAGTTGCATCAGCTAGGTGATGTGATGTTAAATGGAGTTGCATCAGCTAGGTGATGTTAAATGGAGTTGCATCAGCTAGGTGATGTGATGTTAAATGGAGTTGCATCAGCTAGGTGATGTTAAATGGAGTTGCATCAGCTAGGTGATGTGATGTTAAATGGAGTTGCATCAGCTAAGTGATGTTAAATGGAGTTGCATCAGCTAGGTGATGTTAAATGGAGTTGCATCAGCTAGGTGATGTTAAATGGAGTTGCATCAGCTAGGTGATGTTAAATGGAGTTGCATCAGCTAGGTGATGTTAAATGGAGTTGCATCAGCTAGGTGATGTTAAATGGAGTTGCATCAGCTAAGTGATGTTAAGTGGAGTTGCATCAGCTAGGTGATGTTAAATGGAGTTGCATCAGCTAAGTGATGTTAAATGGAGTTGCATCAGCTAAGTGATGTTAAATGGGGGTTGCATCAGCTAGGTGATGTTAAATGGAGTTGCATCAGCTAGGTGATGTTAAATGGAGTTGCATCAGCTAAGTGATGTTAAATGGAGTTGCATCAGCTAAGTGATGTTAAATGGAGTTGCATCAGCTAAGTGATGTTAAATGGAGTTGCATCAGCTAGGTGATGTTAAATGGAGTTGCATCAGCTAGGTGATGTTAAATGGAGTTGCATCAGCTAGGTGATGTTAAATGGAGTTGCATCAGCTAGGTGATGTTAAATGGAGTTGCATCAGCTAGGTGGTGTTGAATGGAGTTGCATCAGCTAGGTGATGTTAAATGGAGTTGCATCAGCTAAGTGATGTTAAATGGAGTTGCATCAGCTAGGTGATGTTAAATGGAGTTGCATCAGCTAAGTGATGTTAAATGGAGTTGCATCAGCTAGGTGATGTTAAATGGAGTTGCATCAGCTAGGTGATGTTAAATGGAGTTGCATCAGCTATGGTGATGTTAAATGGAGTTGCATCAGCTAGGTGATGTTAAATGGAGTTGCATCAGCTAGGTGATGTTAAATGGAGTTGCATCAGCTAGGTGATGTTAAATGGAGTTGCATCAGCTAAGTGATGTTAAATGGAGTTGCATCAGCTAGGTGATGTTAAATGGAGTTGCATCAGCTAAGTGATGTTAAATGGAGTTGCATCAGCTAAGTGATGTTAAATGGGGTTGCATCAGCTAGGTGATGTTAAATGGAGTTGCATCAGCTAGGTGATGTTAAATGGAGTTGCATCAGCTAAGTGATGTTAAATGGAGTTGCATCAGCTAGGTGATGTTAAATGGAGTTGCATCAGCTAAGTGATGTTAAATGGAGTTGCATCAGCTAGGTGATGTTAAATGGAGTTGCATCAGCTAGGTGATGTTAAATGGAGTTGCATCAGCTAGGTGATGTGATGTTAAATGGAGTTGCATCAGCTAAGTGATGTTAAATGGAGTTGCATCAGCTAGGTGATGTTAAATGGAGTTGCATCAGCTAAGTGATGTGATGTTAAATGGAGTTGCATCAGCTAAGTGATGTTAAATGGAGTTGCATCAGCTAGGTGATGTTAATGGAGTTGCATCAGCTAGGTGATGTTAAATGGAGTTGCATCAGCTAGGTGATGTTAAATGGAGTTGCATCAGCTAGGTGATGTTAAATGGAGTTGCATCAGCTAGGTGATGTTAAATGGAGTTGCATCAGCTAGGTGATGTTAAATGGAGTTGCATCAGCTAGGTGATGTTAAATGGAGTTGCATCAGCTAGGTGATGTTAAATGGAGTGCGCATCAGCTAAGTGATGTGATGTTAAATGGAGTTGCATCAGCTAAGTGATGTTAAATGGAGTTGCATCAGCTAGGTGATGTTAAATGGAGTTGCATCAGCTAAGTGATGTGATGTTAAATGGAGTTGCATCAGCTAGGTGATGTGATTTAAATGGAGTTGCATCAGCTAAGTGATGTTAAATGGAGTTGCATCAGCTGGTGATGTTAAATGGAGTTGCATCAGCTAGGTGATGTTAAATGGAGTTGCATCAGCTAGGTGATGGGGTTGCATCAGCTGGTGATGTTAAATGGAGTTGCATCAGCTAGGTGATGTTAAATGGAGTTGCATCAGCTAGGTGATGTTAAATGGAGTTGCATCAGCTAGGTGATGTTAAATGGGTTCATCAGCAGTGATGTTAAATGGAGTTGCATCAGCTAAGTGATGTTAAATGGAGTTGCATCAGCTAGGTGATGTTAAATGGAGTTGCATCAGCTAGGTGATGTGATGTTAAATGGAGTTGCATCAGCTAGGTGATGTGATGTTAAATGGAGTTGCATCAGCTAAGTGATGTTAAATGGAGTTGCATCAGCTAGGTGATGTTAAATGGAGTTGCATCAGCTAGGTGATGTGATGTTAAATGGAGTTGCATCAGCTAAGTGATGTTAAATGGAGTTGCATCAGCTAGGTGATGTTAAATGGAGTTGCATCAGCTAGGTGATGTTAAATGGAGTTGCATCAGCTAGGTGATGTTAAATGGAGTTGCATCAGCTAGGTGATGTTAAATGAGTTGCATCAGCTAGGTGATGTTAAATGATTGCATCAGCTAGGTGATGTTAATGGAGTTGCATCAGCTAAGTGATGTTAAATGGAGTTGCATCAGCTAGGTGATGTTAAATGGAGTTGCATCAGCTAAGTGATGTTAAATGGAGTTGCATCAGCTAAGTGATGTTAAATGGGGTTGCATCAGCTAGGTGATGTTAAATGGAGTTGCATCAGCTAGGTGATGTTAAATGGAGTTGCATCAGCTAAGTGATGTTAAATGGAGTTGCATCAGCTAGGTGATGTTAAATGGAGTTGCATCAGCTAAGTGATGTTAAGTGGAGTTGCATCAGCTAGGTGATGTTAAATGGAGTTGCATCAGCTAGGTGATGTTAAATGGAGTTGCATCAGCTAGGTGATGTGATGTTAAATGGAGTTGCATCAGCTAAGTGATGTTAAATGGAGTTGCATCAGCTAGGTGATGTTAAATGGAGTTGCATCAGCTAAGTGATGTGATGTTAAATGGAGTTGCATCAGCTAAGTGATGTTAAGTGGAGTTGCATCAGCTAGGTGATGTTAAATGGAGTTGCATCAGCTAGGTGATGTTAAATGGAGTTGCATCAGCTAGGTGATGTTAAATGGAGTTGCATCAGCTAGGTGATGTTAAATGGAGTTGCATCAGCTAGGTGATGTTAAATGAGTTGCATCAGCTAGGTGATGTTAAATGGAGTTGCATCAGCTAGGTGATGTTAAATGGAGTTGCATCAGCTAGGTGATGTTAAATGGAGTTGCATCAGCTAGGTGATGTTAAATGGAGTTGCATCAGCTAAGTGATGTGATGTTAAATGGAGTTGCATCAGCTAAGTGATGTTAAATGGAGTTGCATCAGCTAGGTGATGTTAAATGGAGTTGCATCAGCTAAGTGATGTGATGTTAAATGGAGTTGCATCAGCTAGTGATGTGATGTTAAATGGAGTTGCATCAGCTAAGTGATGTTAAATGGAGTTGCATCAGCTAGGTGATGTTAAATGGAGTTGCATCAGCTAGGTGATGTGATGTTAAATGGAGTTGCATCAGCTAAGTGATGTTAAATGGAGTTGCATCAGCTAGGTGATGTTAAATGGAGTTGCATCAGCTAGGTGATGTTAAATGGAGTTGCATCAGCTAAGTGATGTGATGTTAAATGGAGTTGCATCAGCTAAGTGATGTTAAATGGAGTTGCATCAGCTAGGTGATGTTAAATGGAGTTGCATCAGCTAAGTGATGATGTTAAATGGAGTTGCATCAGCTAGGTGATGTGATGTTAAATGGAGTTGCATCAGCTAAGTGATGTTAAATGGAGTTGCATCAGCTAGGTGATGTTAAATGGAGTTGCATCAGCTAGGTGATGTGATGTTAAATGGAGTTGCATCAGCTAAGTGATGTTAAATGAGTTGCATCAGCTAGGTGATGTTAAATGGAGTTGCATCAGCTAGGTGATGTTAAATGGAGTTGCATCAGCTAGGTGATGTTAAATGGAGTTGCATCAGCTAGGTGATGTTAAACGGAGTTGCATCAGCTAGGTGATGTTAAATGGAGTTGCATCAGCTAGGTGATGTGATGTTAAATGGAGTTGCATCAGCTAAGTGATGTTAAATGGAGTTGCATCAGCTAGGTGATGTGATGTTAAATGGAGTTGCATCAGCTAGGTGATGTTAAATGGAGTTGCATCAGCTAGGTGATGTTAAATGGAGTTGCATCAGCTAGGTGATGTTAAATGGAGTTGCATCAGCTAGGTGATGTTAATGGAGTTGCATCAGCTAGGTGATGTTAAATGGAGTTGCATCAGCTAGGTGATGTGATGTTAAATGGAGTTGCATCAGCTAGGTGATGTTAAATGGAGTTGCATCAGCTAGGTGATGTTAAATGGAGTTGCATCAGCTAGGTGATGTTAAATGGAGTTGCATCAGCTAGGTGATGTTAAATGGAGTTGCATCAGCTAAGTGATGTTAAATGGAGTTGCATCAGCTAGGTGATGTTAAATGGAGTTGCATCAGCTAGGTGATGTTAAATTGAAGTTGCATCAGCTAGGTGATGTTAAATGGAGTTGCATTAGCTAGGTGATGTTAAATGGAGTTGCATCAGCTAGGTGATGTTAAATGGAGTTGCATCAGCTAGGAGGATGTGATGTTAAATGGAGTTGCATCAGCTAGGTGATGTTAAATGGAGTTGCATCAGCTAAGTGATGTTAAATGGAGTTGCATCAGCTAGGTGACGTTAAATGGAGTTGCATCAGCTAAGTGATGTTAATGGAGTTGCATCAGCTAGGTGATGTTAAATGGAGTTGCATCAGCTAGGTGATGTGATGTTAAATGGAGTTGCATCAGCTAGGTGATGTTAAATGGAGTTGCATCAGCTAGGTGATGTGATGTTAAATGGAGTTGCATCAGCTAGGTGATGTTAAATGGAGTTGCATCAGCTAGGTGATGTGATGTTAAATGGAGTTGCATCAGCTAAGTGATGTTAAATGGGGTTGCATCAGCTAGGTGATGTTAAATGGAGTTGCATCAGCTAGGTGATGTTAAATGGAGTTGCATCAGCTAAGTGATGTTAAATGGAGTTGCATCAGCTAGGTGATGTTAAATGGAGTTGCATCAGCTAAGTGATGTTAAGTGGAGTTGCATCAGCTAGGTGATGTTAAATGGAGTTGCATCAGCTAGGTGATGTTAAATGGAGTTGCATCAGCTAGGTGATGTGATGTTAAATGGAGTTGCATCAGCTAAGTGATGTTAAATGGAGTTGCATCAGCTAGGTGATGTTAAATGGAGTTGCATCAGCTAAGTGATGTGATGTTAAATGGAGTTGCATCAGCTAAGTGATGTTAAATGGAGTTGCATCAGCTAAGTGATGTTAAATGGAGTTGCATCAGCTAGGTGATGTTAAATGGAGTTGCATCAGCTAAGTGATGTGATGTTAAATGGAGTTGCATCAGCTAAGTGATGTTAAATGGAGTTGCATCAGCTAGGTGATGTTAAATGGAGTTGCATCAGCTAAGTGATGTGATGTTAAATGGAGTTGCATCAGCTAGGTGATGTGATGTTAAATGGAGTTGCATCAGCTAAGTGATGTTAAATGGAGTTGCATCAGCTAGGTGATGTTAAATGGAGTTGCATCAGCTAGGTGATGTGATGTTAAATGGAGTTGCATCAGCTAAGTGATGTTAAATGGAGTTGCATCAGCTAGGTGATGTTAAATGGAGTTGCATCAGCTAGGTGATGTTAAATGGAGTTGCATCAGCTAGGTGATGTTAAATGGAGTTGCATCAGCTAGGTGATGTGATGTTAAATGGAGTTGCATCAGCTAAGTGATGTTAAATGGAGTTGCATCAGCTAGGTGATGTGATGTTAAATGGAGTTGCATCAGCTAGGTGATGTTAAATGGAGTTGCATCAGCTAAGTGATGTTAAATGGAGTTGCATCAGCTAAGTGATGTTAATGGAGTTGCATCAGCTAGGTGATGTTAAATGGAGTTGCATCAGCTAGGTGATGTTAAATGGAGTTGCATCAGCTAAGTGATGTTAAATGGAGTTGCATCAGCTAGGTGATGTTAAATGGAGTTGCATCAGCTAGGTGATGTTAAATGGAGTTGCATCAGCTAGGTGATGTTAAATGGAGTTGCATCAGCTAAGTGATGTTAAATGGAGTTGCATCAGCTAGGTGATGTTAAATGGGAGTTGCATCAGCTAGGTGATGTTAAATGGAGTTGCATCAGCTAGGTGATGTTAAATGGAGTTGCATCAGCTAGGTGATGTTAAATGGAGTTGCATCAGCTAGGTGATGTTAAATGGAGTTGCATCAGCTAGGTGATGTTAAATGGAGTTGCATCAGCTAGGTGATGTTAAATGGAGTTGCATCAGCTAGGTGATGTTAAATGGAGTTGCATCAGCTAGGTGATGTTAATGGAGTTGCATCAGCTAGGTGATGTTAAATGGAGTTGCATCAGCTAGGTGATGTTAAATGGAGTTGCATCAGCTAGGTGATGTGATGTTAAATGGAGTTGCATCAGCTAAGTGATGTTAAATGGAGTTGCATCAGCTAAGTGATGTTAAATGGAGTTGCATCAGCTAGGTGATGTTAAATGGAGTTGCATCAGCTAAGTGATGTTAAATGGAGTTGCATCAGCTAGGTGATGTTAAATGGAGTTGCATCAGCTAGGTGATGTTAAATGGAGTTGCATCAGCTAGGTGATGTGATGTTAAATGGAGTTGCATCAGCTAAGTGATGTTAAATGGAGTTGCATCAGCTAGGTGATGTGATGTTAAATGGAGTTGCATCAGCTAGGTGATGTTAAATGGAGTTGCATCAGCTAGGTGATGTGATGTTAAATGGAGTTGCATCAGCTAGGTGATGTGATGTTAAATGGAGTTGCATCAGCTAGGTGATGTGATGTTAAATGGAGTTGCATCAGCTAGGTGATGTTAAATGGAGTTGCATCAGCTAGGTGATGTGATGTTAAATGGAGTTGCATCAGCTAGGTGATGTGATGTTAAATGGAGTTGCATCAGCTAGGTGATGTTAAATGGAGTTGCATCAGCTAAGTGATGTGATGTTAAATGGAGTTGCATCAGCTAGGTGATGTGATGTTAAATGGAGTTGCATCAGCTAAGTGATGTTAAATGGAGTTGCATCAGCTAGGTGATGTTAAATGGAGTTGCATCAGCTAGGTGATGTTAAATGGAGTTGCATCAGCTAGGTGATGTTAAATGGAGTTGCATCAGCTAAGTGATGTTAAATGGGGTTGCATCAGCTAGGTGATGTTAAATGGAGTTGCATCAGCTAGGTGATGTTAAATGGAGTTGCATCAGCTAGGTGATGTTAAATGGAGTTGCATCAGCTATGTGATGTTAAATGGAGTTGCATCAGCTAAGTGATGTTAAATGGGGTTGCATCAGCTAGGTGATGTTAAATGGAGTTGCATCAGCTAGGTGATGTTAAATGGAGTTGCATCAGCTAAGTGATGTTAAATGGAGTTGCATCAGCTAGGTGATGTTAAATGGAGTTGCATCAGCTAGGTGATGTTAAATGGAGTTGCATCAGCTAAGTGATGTTAAATGGAGTTGCATCAGCTAGGTGATGTTAAATGGAGTTGCATCAGCTAAGTGATGTTAAATGGAGTTGCATCAGCTAGGTGATGTTAAATGGAGTTGCATCAGCTAGGTGATGTTAAATGGAGTTGCATCAGCTAGGTGATGTTAAATGGAGTTGCATCAGCTAAGTGATGTTAAATGGAGTTGCACCAGCTAAGTGATGTTAAATGGAGTTGCATCAGCTAGGTGATGTTAAATGGAGTTGCATCAGCTAAGTGATGTTAAATGGAGTTGCATCAGCTAAGTGATGTTAAATGGAGTTGCATCAACTAGGTGATGTTAAATGGAGTTGCATCAGCTAGGTGATGTTAAATGGAGTTGCATCAGCTAGGTGATGTTAAATGGAGTTGCATCAGCTAGGTGATGTTAAATGGAGTTGCATCAGCTAGGTGATGTTAAATGGAGTTGCATCAGCTAGGTGATGTTAAATGGAGTTGCATCAGCTAGGTGATGTTAAATGGAGTTGCATCAGCTAGGTGATGTTAAATGGAGTTGCATCAGCTAGGTGATGTTAAATGGAGTTGCATCAGCTAAGTGATGTTAAATGGAGTTGCATCAGCTAGGTGATGTTAAATGGAGTTGCATCAGCTAAGTGATGTTAAATGGAGTTGCATCAGCTAAGTGATGTTAAATGGAGTTGCATCAGCTAGGTGATGTTAAGTGGAGTTGCATCAGCTAAGTGATGTTAAATGGAGTTGCATCAGCTAGGTGATGTTAAATGGAGTTGCATCAGCTAGGTGATGTTAAATGGAGTTGCATCAGCTAGGTGATGTTAAATGGAGTTGCATCAGCTAGGTGATGTTAAATGGAGTTGCATCAGCTAGGTGATGTTAAATGGAGTTGCATCAGCTAGGTGATGTGATGTTAAATGGAGTTGCATCAGCTAGGTGATGTTAAATGGAGTTGCATCAGCTAAGTGATGTTAAATGGAGTTGCATCAGCTAGGTGATGTTAAATGGAGTTGCATCAGCTAGGTGATGTTAAATGGAGTTGCATCAGCTAAGTGATGTTAAATGGAGTTGCATCAGCTAGGTGATGTTAAATGGAGTTGCATCAGCTAAGTGATGTTAAATGGAGTTGCATCAGCTAGGTGATGTTAAATGGAGTTGCATCAGCTAGGTGATGTTAAATGGAGTTGCATCAGCTAGGTGATGTTAAATGGAGTTGCATCAGCTAGGTGATGTTAAATGGAGTTGCATCAGCTAAGTGATGTTAAATGGAGTTGCATCAGCTAAGTGATGTAAAATGGAGTTGCATCAGCTAGGTGATGTTAAATGGAGTTGCATCAGCTAAGTGATGTTAAATGGAGTTGCATCAGCTAAGTGATGTAAAATGGAGTTGCATCAGCTAGGTGATGTTAAATGGAGTTGCATCAGCTAGGTGATGTTAAATGGAGTTGCATCAGCTAGGTGATGTTAAATGGAGTTGCATCAGCTAAGTGATGTTAAATGGAGTTGCATCAGCTAGGTGATGTTAAATGGAGTTGCATCAGCTAGGTGATGTTAAATGGAGTTGCATCAGCTAGGTGATGTTAAATGGAGTTGCATCAGCTAGGTGATGTTAAATGGAGTTGCATCAGCTAAGTGATGTTAAATGGAGTTGCATCAGCTAAGTGATGTTAAATGGAGTTGCATGTGAATAGTAAATGGTAAACGCATCTGAAATGCAGATATACCCTATTTATATACCCTATCCCCTTGTAGTTACAGTGGGGAAAAAAAGTATTTAGTCAGCCACCAATTGTGCAAGTTCTCCCACTTAAAAAGATGAGATAGGCCTGTAATTTTCATCATAGGTACACGTAAACTATGACAGACAAAATGAGATTTTTTTTTCCAGAAAATCACATTGTAGGATTTTTAATGAATTTATTGGCATATGATGGTGGAAAATAAGTATTTGATCAATAACAAAAGTTTCTCAATACTTTGTTATATACCCTTTGTTGGCAATGACACAGGTCAAACGTTTTCTGTAAGTCTTCACAAGGTTTTCACACACTGTTGCTGGTATTTTGGCCCATTCCTCCATGCAGATCTCCTCTAGAGCAGTGATGTTTTGGGGCTGTCGCTGAGCAACACAGACTTTCAACTCCCTCCAAAGATTTTCTATGGGTTGAGATCTGGAGACTGGCTAGGCCACTCCAGGACCTTGAAATGCTTCTTACGAAGCCACTCCTTCGTTGCCCGGCGGTGTGTTTGGGATCATTGTCATGCTGAAAGACCCAGCCACGTTTCATCTTCAATGCCCTTGCTGATGGAAGGAGGGTTTCACTCAAAATCTCGATACATGGCCCCATTCATTCTTTCCTTTACACGGATCAGTCGTCCTGGTCCCTTTGCAGAAAAACAGCCCCAAAGCATGATGTTTCCAACCCCATGCTTCACAGTAGGTATGGTGTTCTTTGGATGCAACTCAGCATTCTTTGTCCTCCAAACATGACGAGTTGAGTTTTTACCAAAAAGTTATATTTTGGTTTCTTTTGACCATATGACATTCTCCCAATCCTCTTCTGGATCATCCAAATGCACTTCAGACGGGCCTGGACATGTACTGGCTTAAGCAGGGGGACAAATCTCGCACTGCAGGATTTGAGTCCCTGGCGGCGTAGTGTGTTACTGATGGTAGGCTTTGTTACTTTGGTCCCAGCTCTCTGCAGGTCATTCACTAGGTCCCCCGTGTGGTTCTGGGATTTTTTGCTCACCGTTCTTGTGATCATTTTGACCCCACGGGGTGAGATCTTGCGTGGAGCCCCAGATCGAGGGAGATTATCAGTGGTCTTGTATGTCTTCCATTTCCTAATAATTGCTCCCCACAGTTGATTTCTTCAAACCAAGCTGCTTACCTATTGCAGATTCAGTCTTCCCAGCCTGGTGCAGGTCTACAATTTTGTTTTTGGTGTCCTTTGACAGCTCTTTGGTCTTGGCCATTGTGAAGTTTGGAGTGTGACTGTTTGAGGTTGTGGACAGGTGTATTTTATACTGATAACAAGTTCAAACAGGTGCCATTAATACAGGTAACGAGTGGAGGACAGAGGAGCCTCTGAAAGAAGAAGTTACAGGTCTGTGAGAGAGCCAGAAATCTTGCTTGTTTGTAGGTGACCAAATACTTATTTTCCACCATAATTTGCAAATAAATTCATTAAAAATCCTACAATGGGATTTTCTGGATTTTTTTTCCTCAATTTGTCTGTCATAGTTGACGTGTACCTATGATGAAAATTACAGGCCTCTCTCATCTTTTTAAGTGGGAGAACTTGCACAATTGGTGGCTGACTAAATACTTTTTTTCCCCACTGTATATAGGATATATATATAGATATAGATGTCTGTCAGTATTCTCATATGTCTGTCAGTATTCTAATCTGTCTGTCAGTATTGTCATCTGTCCCTCAGTATTCTCATCTGTCTGTCAGTATTGTCATCTGTCCCTCAGTATTCTCATCTGTCTGTCAGTATTCTCATCTGTATGTCAGTATTCTCATCTGTCAGTCGGTATTCTCATCTGTCTGTCAGTATTCTCATCTGTCTGTCAGTATTCTCATCTGTCTGTTAGTATTCTCATCTGTCTGTCAGTATTCTCATCTGTCCCTCAGTATTCTCATCTGTCTGTCAGTATTCTCATCTGTCCCTCAGTATTCTCATCTGTCTGTCAGTATTCTCATCTGTCTGTCAGTATTCTCATCTGTCTGTTAGTATTCTCATCTGTCTGTCAGTATTCTCATCTGTCTGTCAGTATTGTCATCTGTCCCTCAGTATTCTCATCTGTCTGTCAGTATTCTCATCTCTGTCAGTATTCTCATCTGTCCCTCAGTATTCTCATCTGTCCCGCAGTATTCTCATCTGTCTGTCAGTATTCTCATCTGTCTGTCAGTATTGTCATCTGTCCCTCAGTATTCTCATCTGTCTGTCAGTATTCTCATCTGTCTGTCAGTATTCTCATCTGTCTGTCAGTATTGTCATCTGTCCCTCAGTATTCTCATCTGTCTGTCAGTATTCTCATCTGTCTGTCAGTATTCTCATCTGTCTGTCAGTCTTCTCATCTGTCTGTCAGTATTCTCATCTGTCTGTCAGTATTCTCATCTGTCCTTCAGTATTCTCATCTGTCTGTCAGTATTCTCATCTGTTCGTCAGTATTCTCATCTGTCTGTCAGTATTCTCATCTGTCTGTCAGTATTCTCATCTGTCTGTCAGTATTCTCATCTGTCTGTCAGTATTCTCATCTGTCTGTCAGTATTCTCATCTATCCCTCAGTATTCTCATCTGTCTGTCAGTATTCTCATCTGTCTGTCAGTATTCTCATCTGTTCCTCAGTATTCTCATCTGTCTGTCAGTATTCTCATCTATCCCTCAGTATTCTCATCTGTCTGTCAGTATTCTCATCTGTCTGTCAGTATTCTCATCTGTCCCTCAGTATTCTCATCTGTCTGTCAGTATTGTCATCTGTCCCTCAGTATTCTCATCTGTCTGTCAGTATTCTCATCTCTGTCAGTATTCTCATCTGTCCCTTAGTATTCTCATCTGTCCCTCAGTCTTCTCATCTGTCTGTCAGTATTCTCATCTGTCTGTCAGTATTGTCATCTGTCTGTCAGTATTCTCATCTGTCTGTCAGTATTCTCATCTGTTCCTCAGTATTCTCATCTGTCCCTCAGTATTCTCATCTGTCTGTCAGTATTCTCATCTGTCTGTCAGTATTCTCAGCTGTCTGTTAGTATTCTCATCTGTCTGTCAGTATTCTCATCTGTCTGTCAGTATTGTCATCTGTCCCTCAGTATTCTCATCTGTCTGTCAGTATTCTCATCTCTGTCAGTATTCTCATCTGTCCCTCAGTATTCTCATCTGTCCCGCAGTATTCTCATCTGTCTGTCAGTATTCTCATCTGTCTGTCAGTATTGTCATCTGTCCCTCAGTATTCTCATCTGTCTGTCAGTATTCTCATCTGTCTGTCAGTATTCTCATCTGTCTGTCAGTATTGTCATCTGTCCTCAGTATTCTCATCTGTCTGTCAGTATTCTCATCTGTCTGTCAGTATTCTCATCTGTCTGTCAGTCTTCTCATCTGTCTGTCAGTATTCTCATCTGTCTGTCAGTATTCTCATCTGTCCTTCAGTATTCTCATCTGTCTGTCAGTATTCTCATCTGTTCGTCAGTATTCTCATCTGTCTGTCAGTATTCTCATCTGTCTGTCAGTATTCTCATCTGTCTGTCAGTATTCTCATCTGTCTGTCAGTATTCTCATCTGTCTGTCAGTATTCTCATCTATCCCTCAGTATTCTCATCTGTCTGTCAGTATTCTCATCTGTCTGTCAGTATTCTCATCTGTTCCTCAGTATTCTCATCTGTCTGTCAGTATTCTCATCTATCCCTCAGTATTCTCATCTGTCTGTCAGTATTCTCATCTGTCTGTCAGTATTCTCATCTGTCCCTCAGTATTCTCATCTGTCTGTCAGTATTGTCATCTGTCCCTCAGTATTCTCATCTGTCTGTCAGTATTCTCATCTCTGTCAGTATTCTCATCTGTCCCTTAGTATTCTCATCTGTCCCTCAGTCTTCTCATCTGTCTGTCAGTATTCTCATCTGTCTGTCAGTATTGTCATCTGTCTGTCAGTATTCTCATCTGTCTGTCAGTATTCTCATCTGTTCCTCAGTATTCTCATCTGTCCCTCAGTATTCTCATCTGTCTGTCAGTATTGTCATCTGTCCCTCAGTATTCTCATCTGTCTGTCAGTATTCTCATCTCTGTCAGTATTCTCATCTGTCCCTTAGTATTCTCATCTGTCTGTCAGTCTTCTCATCTGTCTGTCAGTATTCTCATCTGTCTGTCAGTATTCTCATCTGTCTGTCAGTATTCTCATCTGTCCCTCAGTATTCTCATCTGTCTGTCAGTATTGTCATCTGTCCCTCAGTATTCTCATCTGTCTGTCAGTATTCTCATCTGTCCTTCAGTATTCTCATCTGTCTGTCAGTATTCTCATCTGTTCTTCAGTATTCTCATCTGTCTGTCAGTATTCTCATCTGTCTGTCAGTATTCTCATCTGTCTGTCAGTATTCTCATCTGTCTGTCAGTATTTTCATCTGTCTGTCAGTATTCTCATCTATCCCTCAGTATTCTCATCTGTCTGTCAGTATTCTCATCTCTGTCAGTATTCTCATCTGTCCCTTAGTATTCTCATCTGTCCCTCAGTCTTCTCATCTGTCTGTCAGTATTCTCATCTGTCTGTCAGTATTGTCATCTGTCTGTCAGTATTCTCATCTGTCTGTCAGTATTCTCATCTGTTCCTCAGTATTCTCATCTGTCCCTCAGTATTCTCATCTGTCTGTCAGTATTGTCATCTGTCCCTCAGTATTCTCATCTGTCTGTCAGTATTCTCATCTCTGTCAGTATTCTCATCTGTCCCTTAGTATTCTCATCTGTCTGTCAGTCTTCTCATCTGTCTGTCAGCATTCTCATCTGTCTGTCAGTATTCTCATCTGTCTGTCAGTATTCTCATCTGTCCCTCAGTATTCTCATCTGTCTGTCAGTATTGTCATCTGTCCCTCAGTATTCTCATCTGTCTGTCAGTATTCTCATCTGTCTGTCAGTATTCTCATCTGTCTGTCAGTATTCTCATCTGTCTGTCAGTATTCTCATCTGTCTGTCAGTATTGTCATCTGTCCCTCAGTATTCTCATCTGTCTGTCAGTATTGTCATCTGTCCCTCAGTATTCTCATCTGTCTGTCAGTATTCTCATCTGTCTGTCAGTATTCTCATCTGTCTGTCAGTATTCTCATCTGTCTGTCAGTATTCTCATCTGTCTGTCAGTATTCCATCTCTGTCAGTATTCTCATCTGTCCCTCAGTATTCTCATCTGTCCGCAGTATTCTCATCTGTCTGTCAGTATTCTCATCTGTCTGTCAGTATTGTCATCTGTCCCTCAGTATTCTCATCTGTCTGTCAGTATTCTCATCTGTCTGTCAGTATTCTCATCTGTCTGTCAGTATTGTCATCTGTCCCTCAGTATTCTCATCTGTCTGTCAGTATTCTCATCTGTCTGTCAGTATTCTCATCTGTCTGTCAGTCTTCTCATCTGTCTGTCAGTATTCTCATCTGTCTGTCAGTATTCTCATCTATCCCTCAGTATTCTCATCTGTCTGTCAGTATTCTCATCTGTCTGTCATTATTCTCATCTGTTCCTCAGTATTCTCTTCTGTCTGTCAGTATTCTCATCTATCCCTCAGTATTCTCATCTGTCTGTCAGTATTCTCATCTGTCTGTCAGTATTCTCATCTGTCCCTCAGTATTCTCATCTGTCTGTCAGTATTGTCATCTGTCCCTCAGTATTCTCATCTGTCTGTCAGTATTCTCATCTCTGTCAGTATTCTCATCTGTCCCTTAGTATTCTCATCTGTCCCTCAGTCTTCTCATCTGTCTGTCAGTATTCTCCATCTGTCTGTCAGTATTGTCATCTGTCTGTCAGTATTCTCATCTGTCTGTCAGTATTCTCATCTGTTCCTCAGTATTCTCATCTGTCCCTCGAGTATTCTCATCTGTCTGTCAGTATTGTCATCTGTCCCTCAGTATTCTCATCTGTCTGTCAGTATTCTCATCTCTGTCAGTATTCTCATCTGTCCCTTAGTATTCTCATCTGTCTGTCAGTCTTCTCATCTGTCTGTCAGTATTCTCATCTGTCTGTCAGTATTCTCATCTGTCTGTCAGTATTCTCATCTGTCCCTCAGTATTTCTCATCTGTCTGTCAGTATTGTCATCTGTCCCTCAGTATTCTCATCTGTCTGTCAGTATTCTCATCTGTCCTTCAGTATTCTCATCTGTCTGTCAGTATTCTCATCTGTTCTTCAGTATTCTCATCTGTCTGTCAGTATTCTCATCTGTCTGTCAGTATTCTCATCTGTCTGTCAGTATTCTCATCTGTCTGTCAGTATTTTCATCTGTCTGTCAGTATTCTCATCTATCCTCAGTATTCTCATCTGTCTGTCAGTATTCTCATCTCTGTCAGTATTCTCATCTGTCCCTCTAAGTATTCTCATCTGTCCCTCAGTCTTCTCATCTGTCTGTCAGTATTCTCATCTGTCTGTCAGTATTGTCATCTGTCTGTCAGTATTCTCATCTGTCTGTCAGTATTCTCATCTGTTCCTCAGTATTCTCATCTGTCCCTCAGTATTCTCATCTGTCTGTCAGTATTGTCATCTGTCCTCAGTATTCTCATCTGTCTGTCAGTATTCTCATCTCTGTCAGTATTCTCATCTGTCCCTTAGTATTCTCATCTGTCTGTCAGTCTTCTCATCTGTCTGTCAGCATTCTCATCTGTCTGTCAGTATTCTCATCTGTCTGTCAGTATTCTCATCTGTCCCCTCAGTATTCTCATCTGTCTGTCAGTATTGTCATCTGTCCCTCAGTATTCTCATCTGTCTGTCAGTATTCTCATCTGTCTGTCAGTATTCTCATCTGTCTGTCAGTATTCTCATCTGTCTGTCAGTATTCTCATCTGTCTGTCAGTATTGTCATCTGTCCCTCAGTATTCTCATCTGTCTGTCAGTATTGTCATCTGTCCCTCAGTATTCTCATCTGTCTGTCAGTATTCTCATCTGTCTGTCAGTATTCTCATCTGTCTGTCAGTATTCTCATCTGTCTGTCAGTATTCTCATCTGTCTGTCAGTATTCTCATCTCTGTCAGTATTCTCATCTGTCCCTCAGTATTCTCATCTGTCCCGCAGTATTCTCATCTGTCTGTCAGTATTCTCATCTGTCTGTCAGTATTGTCATCTGTCCCTCAGTATTCTCATCTGTCTGTCAGTATTCTCATCTGTCTGTCAGTATTCTCATCTGTCTGTCAGTATTGTCATCTGTCCCTCAGTATTCTCATCTGTCTGTCAGTATTCTCATCTGTCTGTCAGTATTCTCATCTGTCTGTCAGTCTTCTCATCTGTCTGTCAGTATTCTCATCTGTCTGTCAGTATTCTCATCTGTCCTTCAGTATTCTCATCTGTCTGTCAGTATTCTCATCTGTTCGTCAGTATTCTCATCTGTCTGTCAGTATTCTCATCTGTCTGTCAGTATTCTCATCTGTCTGTCAGTATTCTCATCTGTCTGTCAGTATTCTCATCTCGTCTGTCAGTATTCTCATCTATCCCTCAGTATTCTCATCTGTCTGTCAGTATTCTCATCTGTCTGTCAGTATTCCTCATCTGTTCCTCAGTATTCTCATCTGTCTGTCAGTATTCTCATCTATCCCTCAGTATTCTCATCTGTCTGCCGGGTATTCTCATCTGTCTGTCAGTATTCTCATCTGTCCCTCAGTATTCTCATCTGTCTGTCAGTATTGTCATCTGTCCCTCAGTATTCTCATCTGTCTGTCAGTATTCTCATCTCTTGTCAGTATTCTCATCTGTCCCTTAGTATTCTCATCTGTCCCTCAGTCTTCTCATCTGTCTGTCAGTATTCTCATCTGTCTGTCAGTATTGTCATCTGTCTGTCAGTATTCTCATCTGTCTGTCAGTATTCTCATCTGTTCCTCAGTATTCTCATCTGTCCCTCGAGTATTCTCATCTGTCTGTCAGTATTGTCATCTGTCCCTCAGTATTCTCATCTGTCTGTCAGTATTCTCATCTCTGTCAGTATTCTCATCTGTCCCCTTAGTATTCTCATCTGTCTGTCAGTCTTCTCATCTGTCTGTCAGTATTCTCATCTGTCTGTCAGTATTCTCATCTGTCTGTCAGTATTCTCATCCTGTCCCTCAGTATTCTCATCTGTCTGTCAGTATTGTCATCTGTCCCTCCAGTATTCTCATCTGTCTGTCAGTATTCTCATCTGTCCTTCAGTATTCTCATCTGTCTGTCAGTATTCTCATCTGTTCTTCAGTATTCTCATCTGTCTGTCAGTATTCTCATCTGTCTGTCAGTATTCTCATCTGTCTGTCAGTATTCTCATCTGTCTGTCAGTATTTTCATCTGTCTGTCAGTATTCTCATCTATCCCTCAGTATTCTCATCTGTCTGTCAGTATTCTCATCTCTGTCAGTATTCTCATCTGTCCCTTAGTATTCTCATCTGTCCCTCAGTCTTCTCATCCCCTGTCTGTCAGTATTCTCATCCCCTGTCTGTCAGTGATTGTCATCTGTCTGTCAGTATTCTCATCTGTCTGTCAGTATTCTCATCTGTTCCTCAGTATTCTCATCTGTCCTCAGTATTCTCATCTGTCTGTCAGTACTGTCATCTGTCCCTCAGTATTCTCATCTGTCTGTCAGTATTCTCATCTCTGTCAGTATTCTCATCTGTCCCTTGAGTATTCTCATCTGTCTGTCAGTCTTCTCATCTGTCTGTCAGCATTCTCATCTGTCTGTCAGTATTCTCATCTGTCTGTCAGTATTCTCATCTGTCCCTCAGTATTCTCATCTGTCTGTCAGTATTGTCATCTGTCCCTCAGTATTCTCATCTGTCTGTCAGTATTCTCATCTGTCTGTCAGTATTCTCATCTGTCTGTCAGTATTCTCATCTGTCTGTCAGTATTCTCATCTGTCTGTCAGTATTGTCATCTGTCCCTCAGTATTCTCATCTGTCTGTCAGTATTCTCATCTGTCTGTCAATATTCTCATCTGTCTGTCAGTATTCTCATCTGTCTGTCTGTTCTGTAGTGTCTGTAGTGTATGTTCTGTAGTGTCTGTAGTGTATGTTCTGTAGTGTATGTCTGTCTGTTCTGTAGTGTCTGTCTGTCTGTTCTGTAGTGTCTGTTCTGTAGTGTCTGTCTGTCTGTCTGTTCTGTAGTCTCTATCTGCTGTTCTGTAGTGTCTGTCTGTAGGGTCTGTCTGTCTGTCTGTTCTGTATTGTCTGTCTGTCTGTTCTGTAGTGTCTGTCTGTAGGGTCTGTCTCTCTGTCTGTTCTGTATTGTCTGTCTGTCTGTTCTGTAGTGTCTGTCCGTCTGTTCTGTAGTGTCTGTCTGTAGTGTCTGTCTGTTCTGTAGTGTCAGTCCATTCCCTTCTTTATGACAGGTGACAGAGCTATCATCTCTCTCTCCCTCCATCCATCTCTCTCTCTCCCTCCATCCATCTCTCTCTCTCCCTCCATCCATCTGTCTCTCTCTCCCTCCATCCATCTCTCTCTCTCTCCATCCATCTCATCTCTCTCTCCCTCCATCCATCTGTCTCTCTCTCCCCTCCATCCATCTCATCTCTCTCTCCCTCCATCCATCTATCTCTCTCTCTCTCCCTCCATCATCTCATCTCTCTCTCCCTCCATCCATCTCATCTCTCTCCCTCCATCCATCTCATCTCTCTCTCTCCCTCCATCCATCTCATCTCTCTCTCCCTCCATCCATCTGTCTCTATCTCCCTCCATCATCTCATCTCTCTCTCCCTCCATCCATCTCTCTCTCCCTCCATCCATCTCTCTCTCTCCCTCCATCCATCTCATCTCTCTCTCCCTCCATCCATCTCTCTCTCTCTCCATCCATCTGTCTCTCTCTCCCTCCATCCATCTCATCTCTCTCTCCCTCCATCCATCTCATCTCTCTCTCCCTCCATCCATCTGTCTCTCTCTCCCTCCATCCATCTCTCTCTCTCTCCCTCCATCCATCTCATCTCTCTCTCCCTCCATCCATCTGTCTCTCTCTCCCTCCATCCATCTCTCTCTCTCTCCCTCTCCATCTGTCTGTCCTCTCTCCTCCATCCATCTTGTCTCTCTCTCTCTCCTCTATATCCATCTCATCTCTCTCTCCCTCCATCATCTCATCTCTCTCTCCCTCCATCCATCTCTCTCTCTCTCCCTCCATCCATCTCATCTCTCTCTCCCTCCATCCATCTCATCTCTCTCTCCCTCCATCCATCTCATCTCTCTCTACCTCCATCCATCTGTCTCTCTCTCTCCCTCCATCCATCTCATCTCTCTCTCCCTCCATCCATCTCATCTCTCTCCTCCATCCATCTCATCTCTCTCCCTCCATCCATCTTACCCTCTCCCTCCATCAATCTAATTCACTCCCTCCATCCATCTCTATCTCTCTCTCCATCCATCCATCTCTCCTCTATCATCTAATTCCTCTCTCCATCCATCCATCTTCTTCTCCTCCATCCATCTCATCTCTCTCTCCCTCCATCATCTAATCTCTCTCTCTCCATCCATCTCATCTCTCTCTCCCTCCATCCATCCATCTCTCTCTCCCTCCATCATCTAATCTCTCTCTCTCCATCCATCCATCTCTCTCTCTCTCCCTCCATCCATCTCATCTCCCTCTCCCTCCATCATCTAATCTCTCTCTCTCCCTCCATCCATCTCATCTCTCTCTCCCTCCATCCATCTCATCTCTCCCTCTATCCATCTCTACCCTCTCCTCCATCCATCTCATCTCTCTCCCTCCATCCATCTCTCCTCCATCCATCTCTCTCTCCCTCCATCCATCTCATCTCTCTCCTCCATCATCTTCATCTCTCTACCTCCATCCATCTCATCTCAAGCTCTCCTCCATCCATTTACCCTCTCCTCCATCCATCTCATCTCTCTCTCCCTCCATCCATCTCTCTCTCTCCCTCCATCCATCTCATCTCTCTCTCCCTCCATCCATCTCTCTCTCCCTCCATCCATCTGTCTCTCTCTCTCTCCCTCCATCCATCTCATCTCTCTCTCCCTCCATCATCTCATCTCTCTCTCCCTCCATCCATCTCATCTCTCTCTCCCTCCATCCATCTGTCTCTCTCCTCCATCCATTCCCATCTTTCTCTCCTCCATCCATCTCATCTCTCTCTCCTTCCATCCATCTCATCTCTCTCTCCCTCCATCATCTCATCTTCTCTCCTCCATCCATCCATCTCTTTTTCTCCCTCCATCTTATCTCATCTCTCTCTCCTCCATCATCTCATCTCTCTCCCTCCACTCATCTCATCTCTCCTCCATCCATCTGTCTTCTCCCCTCCATCCACCCATCTTTCTCCTCCATCCATTCATCTCTCCCTCCATCCATCTGTCTTCTCCTCCATCCATCTCATCTCTCTCCCTCCATCCATCTCTCTCTCCCTCCATCCATCTCATCTCTCTCTCCCTCCATCCATCTCATCTCTCTCTCCCTCCATCCATCTCATCTCTCTCTCCCTCCATCCATCTGTCTCTCTCTCCCTCCATCCATCTCATCTCTCTCTCCCTCCATCCATCTGTCTCTCTCTCCCTCCATCCATCTCATCTCTCTCTCCCTCCATCAATCTCATCTCTCTCTCCATCCATCCATCTGTCTCTCTTCTCCC